>NW_009938937.1:0-43848 GCF_000696875.1 Nestor notabilis | reverse complement strand
GGCTTACCCAAAGCTCTTGGCTGTTCAATTTCCATTATTTAGACTACTCTGAGCTTGCTGTCAACGCCGTGAATATTTGGCTCCCTCAAAGAGGGTATTTTTGGCTTTCCCGTGCTTTCCCTGAAGGTATGTTTGGAGCCAAATCCAATCATTGTCCAATACCTCTGTCCTCTGTTTGCCAAGGGTACATTTCCTTGCTCCTACACACACACACATAAATACAGGACATATAGCGAACAGAATGGGAAGATATTAGCGTACACATGCTCCCGTCATATAGCATGAGGCTAAGCAAACATGGTCATTCATTGAGAAGCCCCTATACCACTTCACGTGGAGTTTCTTTGTGTTGGACTAGAAACATACAATAAAATGCAAGATAAGAATCACAAGAGTAAGGAAGGAACTGGAAGGAATCATCACTTTCATCCTGCACCAAAACATGGTCATCACAGCCAGCTTCAGCATTCAGATGTTTAGTCTCAGACTATATTTATATTCCATCTACAGATAATAAAGACAGAGCAGCTGTACCTAAATTACAGGAGTCACAAGTTCTTCACAGTCTCAGGGCTGTGCACTGGTCTCAGACTTATCCTCAATAAAATCTGGGAATTTCCATTTCCATCCTCTGGCTTCTGCTAGAGAAAAACCTGTACAAACTAGATGCACCCCAGAGCTTGTTTATCCTAGACACCTTATCAAATGAACCACCCACCTATATTTCTGTTCACTGGAGATGACTCACTGGACAGCTAAACTCAGATGAAATGAATTCCCTCTGAAACATTCTGCAGAATTAGACTCTATTTTACAGTTACATGGTATTGTAGGAGTTTGAAGAGTTTCATTTAAATTAAAAAAAAAAAAAAAAAAAGCTTAAAGAAAAACTAAAAGAACTAAAAGAGCTTCTAAGCTCAAGTCCCTAAACATACCAAAGCTGTGAATTTTTTCAGTAATCCATTTTCTGCAGTGGTAGGAACATGTTGACTTCCTCTATTAAGTATTATAATTGGTAAGAAAAAACAGAACAGAAAAAGGTCTCTGGCTGCTGTGTTAGCTATCACCTCCAAGGATAATTTTCATCTTGAAATTGTAATAGCCAATCTACAGCACAGAATTTATATATTTTTGGCTAGTTTATGGGGGAAAACTCTTGGCAGTCTCATAAACTTCAATGTATGTGTCTTAAAAGTAATGTTCATAATTTACATAAACAAAATAAGATAAATTGGAAATTTCAACTCTCAGGCACAAAGTGTGTCTAAAAGGCAATTTCAGGTTGAATTAAGTGCCAGAAGGACCAAAGCCTACTAAAATATTACCCCTTTCCTCAAAATTATAATACCTCAAAGCCAGTCATGGACATACCCATATAAACACTCCCACAGCATGCATTACACTGGCTCCTGTACCTGTCACCTCCTCCTGTTCAAATACAGAGAATTTTCTGCCAATGCAGTTCAAGCATCTTTTCTAGCCTAACCAGTTTAAAAGCTGGTCTACTGTCTCTTTTTGCACTTCATTTTGATTTTAGTGCTGTAAATTGTCAGGCAGACCCATAACAAAAGGTTACAGTGTCCAGCGTTTGCAGTGTGGACCCAGCCAGAACCAAACTGCTCCCAGCTATATTTCCCATCTGGTAAGCTCTCCATTTTATGACTTTCATGCAGTCTGATTCCCAGGTCATCTTTCAAGTTAATGCTCACCATTTTTCCTGCCATGGGGTTGTCAAATCTGGGGTATGTAAAGTGACCCCACCCCACCCCATTTTCTTCCCAAACGTGATAATCCTGTGGCTGGGCTGATTAAAAAAAAAAGAAAAAAAAGAAAAAAAAGTTATTATGGTTCCAAATTCTTTTGCCATGTACCCTGCCTGTGCATCTGCAGCCAGATAAAATGGAACCAAATTGGATCAAAGTGATGATTAAACCAAATGTCACTGTTTCACACCCACCTTGACATCTCTTCAAAAGGCTGTAAATTATCAGAGGACTTAGCAGGGGAGAACTGAGCCCAGACAATTAAAGACTCACTGTTCAAGTTTCTCAGGTGCCTTATCAAGTTCTAGCTTAGCAAAGGAGAATTCAAGAAATTCACAAATCAAAAATGTAGTGTTTTGAGGGTCATTCATGGCCTGGTTTATGTTGCTTACTAAAGCTCATATCCATAATTGTAAAAATTACAATAAAATACAAGAACAGAGTTTAGCCCTGAGATTTATCCCTGTTAAGAATGCAAATGAAATGCACATAGATCTCTCAAAAATTATTTATTATGTTGAAAGTAATAAGGAAAAGTGTTTCAAAATGGATCATCTTTCATATCTCTGTGCTTATAAAAGTCCATTTACTGTAAATGGCAGTTAGTAAAGGTGAATTTTATTTCGAACTATAAATAATTGAACTTTGCTAGTTCTCTTAGAGGGATGCCATGAGACAGTTGCTTAGTTCACGCACTCCATGCTGAGAAGCATAAAATCCCACGTCCCTCCCCCAAACTACTTTCATTTTTTAAAGGTATCAGGTATTCAAGCTACATGGTCTTGGTTCAGTTGCTTATATTTTTACCATGAGTTTCCTATAAATAAAATAGAATATAATCCCATCTGGTTTCTGAGAGGTTTATTGTTCATAAAATACTTAGTAGCCCAATCAATCATAGATCTTATAGGAGTACCAGCCATTATTATGAGTAACATGAAAAATGAACAGTAAATCAACTTTTCAAGAAATTTGGGTTCTATTTCACCTCCACTATTTGTTGAATTCCAGGATTTATGAAAATAACCCCTCCGTCTGAGTTATTTAAAACATTACCCTGTCCTTGTTTCCATTTCAATACCATGGACACCACTCTGTAAGAAATGAGACAGGCTGGCAAGGAAGCAGCTCACTTTACACCAAGGTCTGCTTGCAGAAGCAGGTGCTGCCAGGCTAATACAGAACAGAAGTAGAAAAAAATACTGAAGTTCTTGTCCTAAGGAAACAATGTCCCTTGACTAAGTATTTCAAGGAAAATAACCCACCTGGTTTTGAAGATACAAGGTAAGAGCATGCACAATTTTTTTCAAGATGGGAGGCAGAATTCTCATGTGGAAAATGAGCAAAATTTCCTAAGAACTATGAAGGCAATTTCCCCAAGTGGTGGGAAACAAGTGACTTATGGCAGCCAAATGGGGGCCCCGTCACAGCTGTATGAGGCTTCTGCCCCAGCATAGTTAGGAGGATATAATTTTTTTTTTTTAATTGAAATCATAGAGGAATACAAGAGATGTAAAGCATTTGTAGAGACTCTAGTGCACCTTATCAGTGGATGCTGGCATCAAGAGCATCGAGGGCAGGCACAGGAGGATGGGACCTGCCTGGACAGTAGGTTTTCTCCTTAGGGAAGAGAAATGGTCAAAGCACATATCTCATCTAGTAAATGAGAATCATAGAATGATGGAATATCTTGAGTTGGAAAGGACCCACATTGGTTCACCAAGTCCATGTCCTGACTCCTTGAGGGTAATCTGAAAGTTAAGCATATGTCTGAACTCTTCTTGAAGACTGATAATTTTAAAAGGAAGATTTTTATGGCTTTACTATGTAGTATGTGCAGACTCCACCAGAAGGACACAAAGGTTGGTGTTTCATAAGACTACATGAACATGACAGCAATCAAAAGTCATCAGCAGAGCTGGGCCACTGAGAGTAAGGTTCAATTGCTGAGACACCCAGTGCTTCATGAGTTACTTCAGGTTAGTTAAGACTAAGACCTACGTAAGACCTGCACTCTTCCAAACCATCAGGTGGAGATAAGCACTGATATTCTGGGTATCTTATGTGGTACTAGCTATTTATATTTAGGCGATTTTTTCCTTGTGAACAAAACTGCTGGTGAAAAAAAAAAAAAGAAAACCAATAAAAGCTCTCTGAATAACCACTTATAGAATGGAATTAGAGAAATCCTGGAGAGAAAAGACAGAAGTAATGTCAACTATCTTAAGAATGTTGATGGCTTAACCCAGGATGTGCAAGGCAACCTTAATTATCTCGAAATTCTGTCAGACTACAAGTCTTCTAAAGAAGAGGGGTTTAGAGAATTTTTCAGTGTCCTCACAGTAAGTTCACATGTATAATAACCTATATTCAGTATAATAACAAATATTCAAGCCAAAGTTGAAACACTCTCAAAATAGATACCTTCCTAACCTTGATTTTGTTTTTATGTTTAAACCATCTTAAAAACTACATTTTCTTTCCACAACACTTGAGTCCTAGTGACAGGCAAGAACAAAAGATAATTGAAAATAAAAGCAAACAAGCCACAGTTCCTATGTTAAAGAGGTTATAATCAGAATATAAAACAGGATACAGTGGATGGGTGTATTGTGGTGGAAGGACACAAGGAAATGATGAGGCAGAAGTCAGTCTTTAGTGGTGGAAATGGAGCTAGTGAACAAATAGCTAAACCGTAATCCCCGTTTTTGAGGGCACCACAGAAAAGACTTCTTTTAAAGAGGAGTTTGAAAGCAGGTGATGTGACAATTTGGGAATAATTTCTGTGGAGCTTCCATTACCATGACCAAGGTAATGGAGAAAAAGCATGAGTATACTGGAAAATTCATCAAGTAAAGGATGAGGAGTGGCATGAAGGGCCAATTGCAATTGAGTTTAGAAATGCCCATGCCTAATGGCACACCTTTAACATGTTAATTCAGAAGTGAACATTCACCTTTTAGCATAAACAAGGTTGGGTCTCATATAGGATCTTTTTCCTACAACGTCACTTTTAACAATAGAATGAATACAGTCACCTTTTAGATGCTTGAATAAGATTTTTATAATTAAGTGCAATATAACTGAAGTCAAGGGAATGCTCTCCATTCATTTAATGACTACACTTCTGCTTTATTAAAAAACACAAATAATTTTTTTATTCAATAAATTGCTCAGTTTTTTATTAATTTAATTTTTATAAAGGACAATGAATCATGGAAAAGTGAAGAAGTTACTTTTTTGTCCCAAAACTAAAGAGAGGTACTATAAGATAAAAATATGCTTTTGTGATTGTTTTTTTCCCCAAAAGTGTTATTGCCATTGTAATGTCAAATCATTTTTCAGCATTGAACTCTTGAGGTAAAACCTGTGGCCCTCACTGAAGTTGGTGGGAATTCTGCACGTAGAATATAATCTTTCTCCTTGGTCGTCTTTGCTCCTTAATACACTTTGGGAGTTGGAGGAAGAGTATATCCCAAAAGTCATACTACCTATTTTTGGAGTTCTTCCCAGAATAGAACTGTCAGAAAGATCTTTCTGTTTCTTAGTTCTTTTAAGCAGGTGTGGAGCTCATTGCAAAGCACATTTGATCCCTCTGCAGTCTGTAAAGAGCTGCAAGGCCTGAGATGCCTGCAAAAGTGCAAGTCTGCAAAAATTGCATGCACTTGGTTTAAAAAGTTTTAAGCCTTTCATTTCAGAACCTTGTGGTAAATTTCCCTCACATCAACAAAACTGGAAACTATCACAAATTCCCAGTTAACTCCAGGTAGGGGTACGTCTGCCTGGGAAACAACAGCATGAATGACAGTCCTGAATGAATGTTGTAGTCGAATTCCTCTTTTCTTAATATTACCACAATTATTAATATTTCCAGGTATATTAAAGTAGCACCCATGTATGTTAAAGTAGCACCCAGAAGACAGCCATAACTCCTGCGTATAGAAATGTATAGTAAAAAGAAATAACCTGACCTCAGCCTACATAGAGAAGATATCCAAAGAGTGAATGAAAAGAGATCCTGAGGATGGGGAATTGAGGCAAAAGGAGACTAATTCACTTGCCTGAGGTGGCAGAGCTCAGAACCAAAGACAAATTTCCCAATTCTCCCACCAGTGCCTTCACCATAAAGCTAACTTGGTTTAGTGAACTTGGTCCTTTGCAGACGTCTGTTTTTATCCTTCATAACTTTTTAAAAAACATTCCTATAGGGCTCCATTTTCTTATTGCTTTCACCAAGCACAAGGTTGAAATACTGGGGGGCAGGCAGGTAGATGAATTGTATTTGAGTTACACTACAGTAAGAAAATATGCTTGTCCCTTAACAGAGAAAGATGCATTTTTCATTCAGGTAACTCAAAAACAAATTCTTTTTTATTACATATTGAATGTAGCTAAAAGAGAACATATTTTCTTATGCACCTGTGCTCGCAGAAAGCAAAGGCAAAGTAATGTGCCAAGCCAGTTCGTCTTATGCAGCTTGTTAGGAGCTTCCTCTCTTTGTGTCTTTCTCATGATTTCTTCAAACCTGACAGAGGCATTTGTCCTCACTGAGAACAGAGGCCAGATTGGAAATGCAGTGATTTTAAAGACACATTTGTGCTGAAATGTAGCAACACTAAAATATTATATATCCCTGAAATGCAAGGCTTTTCACTGCACGTTGTTAAAAGCAATTTTGTCATAAACTGACAAGCAAATGTTTTATTAAACCTGTTGGAATTCATTGTTAAATAACAACAATGTTCAACATTTATATCCTTAAATCTCTGCGCATTCATAAACCATCAAATCTTGCAACACAAGTGGATCTTTTTTTCTTTTATCATTGTTATTATTAAATCTGCTTTACAACATGCAGCACAGAGGATCAATTTCTCACCATCCAGGTTTCTCCCATGTGTGCTCATTTACATATGTGAAAATTTGTTTTAAATGAGTAAACATAACACTTTTCACCCATATTGAACTCACTACGCAACAGTGTAAAAGACACCATGTAGTAATGAATTGAGATTTTAATCCTCATAGGCTTAGGAATCTGGTGGAAGAGGAATATTCATAGCAGACCAAGAGGATCAATGGGAGATAGAGCTGGGAGCAGTCCTTGAGGTTTCTGTATGTTCATTTCACCAGGCCAACAGCTCTGTCTGTGGCTGGTCCACTGCATTTGCAGAATGTGGATTTATTGCATCAGGCAAAATTAAAAGAACATTAAACTTTATTTAACCCCAGCCTGCCATGTATGTGCTCTGATATCATGTGTCAAACATGCAGTTGTGACTCTCCTCCCTTCTCCTCCTGGTTGCCTCTCCACTGACAAAGCCTGCAACACACTCATCTGGGACCACCAGGGATGTTTGCTGTGAGGACAGAAACTCTTGCTTCTCCATGCACATCCAAGCATCCACTCCTTGGTAAACTCAGATGGTTTTGCTGAGATTGGGATGTGATGACACCAGACAAAACTCAGGGCGGTGTTTAGGGAGAGCAGGAGTCATATTTTCTGTGAGGATGATGCAAGAATTTTAAGTGATATGTTCTCTAAGCCTGGCAAAAAAAAAAAAAAAAAAAAAAAATTGCCAAGACCTGGGATATCATTAATTATCTGTTGTCTCACTGTTTCAATCAGTTCTTCATTTGATCATGCCAGGAACAGAAGGAATCACATTCTGTCAAGGTTTTGTTGAGGAATATCATTTTGTATCCAAGCAGTTCATATTTCAGGGCACATGGGCTGATCCCTTGAGAAGAAAAGTCGCAGTGAATCATGTACCATTTATGCGTTCACATTTTGGGTTGGTTTTTTTTTTGACAAAGCCGGCACGCAACTTACCATTTCCCAGAACAACTGTGCTGCTCACGGGTCCAAAGACTTTTCTAGAATCTGTCCACAACACCAATTTTAATTTTTTGGGGGGTCCTTTTTTGTTTTTTTTTTTTTCTCCTGGTCCTTGGTGCAAATATTTCCCAGGGTAACTCTGGCTCTTCCCTGCTATGCTTTCTGAGTTCTTCTTTGCCCCTTCACTCAAAAAAACCCCAAGATTTGCCTAGAACCATATGATAGCTTATGATATGATCCCTGGCATGCTCAGCTACTGCTCACCAAACAGCTCTGGCTCTGTGCGGCCAGCCTTCTACTACAGGGATGAGAGTTTCCAGACACCACAAATAGTATGGATGTGGCCAAACTTTGCCAGTAGGTCTCAGAGGACAGTTAGCCTTGAGGTTCTAGCACTTTTGGGATAACTAATACAGATGTAGTTTATTATTTATTCTCGGAAAGTAGAATATATAGCTCTTACCAAATCTGGAAGCAAGATTATGCCAAAAAGAAGGTTCTTTCTCACCTCTCTCTGTCTCCTTGTCCACATCCCCCCTTGAATTTTCCTCTTATTGCAAGATTTGTTGCTTCATCTCTCTTCCTTCTGATCTTTATTTCCAGACAAGTTCCTTGGTTACTATCTAACAGGAATATAGCCTCCAAGGTTTACATCCTTTGCTAACAAATGTGCACTACTGATAGCCAGCAATTTCCTACTGAAAATGGGCCTTTCCTTGTTCTCAGGAAGTGAAGCTGCTAGCATTTGGGTAGGATGGTGTCAAGAGCACCCTGTTAGGAACATGACCTTCTCCAGTCATCTTCTTCCTTGTTTTTTTTGCAAAGTAGAAGCTAATTTAACTACAACTTTAGCAGAGCCTTTTTTTTTTTTACCAGACAGATTAAACATGCACTGTAAAACCCTCTCTTGATTTTGCCGTATTTTGTAAATATCATAAATATTTTCAATCCCTTAACAGTTCTGTTACCTCCCAGTCCATAATATCAGACTAGCTTTTAATGAACCATACAGGATACACCATTAATAAAGCACCCATCAGCCTCATCAGTTGAATGATTTACCCAAAACATCACCTTATAACACTTACAGGGAATCCTGGTGAGCAGAGCACTGTCAAACTGTGACCATTTACACTAAACGTGAGTGTGCAGTGAAAAATCTCGCTAGTGCTCCCCACCAATTGTGATCCACATTTTGGGTTTTGGTTTCTTTTGGTTTTTTGAAGCGATTCCTATTATTTTCCTTGATGGCCTGTTCTTTCTAGTTTCAAAAGATTTATCCAAATCCTTAACATCTAGATCCAGCTCTACCTTGATATCTTGCACATTACAAACTTTGAAAAGTCTATGCCTGAGATAATCACCCAGGAATCACAAAAGCCACATCCACTGATAGGAAAATATGGGGAGGACCCGGACAATGATTTGTCCCAAGAAGAGACAGGTTTCTAAAGCAGATAAGAGGACTTGCCTTGTCTTTCTCTTTTGGCTATGAAGGAAGCCTAGGATGACTAAGTCATGCTTCACTGGCCAGTTTTTAGATACCTAAAAGTTAGATGAAATGAGCCACAGACCTACTGTGTGGGAGCCAAAATAACAGATTATGACACGATGGTGCTGGGTACTCTCCAGAAATATTTTGGCCAGCCCACAAGAGTCATCATTTAATCATCTGAACTCTGGAGAACTGGTTTGCCTGAGGTTTTCTTTGTACAGGAAAGTAGCTCTGTTGGCATGCATAAGTGGGAGCAGTAAGGGAGATGAAGACATTGGAAAATTAATTAAGAAAAGAGAGGGTTAGTGGGGAAGCTATAATGAGAAAACAACCTTTAACTAACCTGAAAAGCCACAGGATACTCAGTGTGCTGTAGAGATGCAAATTTGCTCACAGAAAGACTAGAACCACTGTCCCTGAAGAGCAGGTGTCTGCATTGCTCCTGCTACATTGGGAACAGCCTTTTCCCGTTGGAATGTTGCATTTCAGTACAATCTCTCCTATACTCCTGCTACCATTCCTCCCTCAGGCTTCACAGCAGTGACTGATGTCTCTTTAAGTTTTTCCTTGGATAGAGTGAACTGAAAGCACAAATACCAAGAACAGAAGAAACTAGAAGGAACAAGCAGCAAGAGATTAAAGCAACTGATACAGGAGCCTTCTGAAAAGGAATCAAAATATAAGTGATCAGCAAAGAGACTTGGGATGTTAATTAGGAAATGATCATAGAGAAATAAGATTTCTTTCAGAGCTATTTATAGCAGTGCAGAAGTACAGGGCCACAAAGCAACAGTGGGGTGAAGACTGTAATACATATTCCTCTACAAGGAAACAAGAAGGAAAGACTGCAAGTGTATGAATGATGGAGTGTGTGAACAAGCAGTGAGAAAAGCATTTGGTGAGCTAATGAGCTACAGGGAGATCAGGAGAACAATATAAAAAAAAAAAAAAAGAAAGAAAAAGAAGGAAATCGGAAATTTCACACAGCCGATTTCTGATTTAATGTTAGACCACTATTATGAAAAAAATCTTCATTTTGAGGGTAGTGAGACACTGTCACAGGCTGCCCAGTGAAGCTGTGGCTGTCCCATCCCTGGCAGTGTTCAAGGCCAGGTTGGACAGGGCTGGGACCAGTGTGGTCAAGTGCGAGGTGTCCCTGCCCATGGCAGGGAGGTTGGAATTAGATAATCTTTGAGGTCCCTTCCAACCCAAACCATTCTGTGATTCTAAGATATTGTATGGACACTGCAGCATAGCAGTTATTTCAGTGATGGAGTACAGTTGTCATAGAAGAGAAAAGAACAAGATAGGATAAAACAGAAAAAAAAAAAAATCCACAGTTTTAACTGCGGCTGACATGTACATATGGAAAAAGGAATTGCCCAAACAGGTATCTGACTAGTACACGCTGTTATTGAGCCCAGGGGTTATGCGGTGTTTATATAAGCAGACATGTATCAGAGAACCTTGCATTGAAAAGGACTGTGGAATCTGTAACCTCTCTTCCAGCCCTCACCAGCCTCTTTTTGCCTCCTCAGCCTGCACTTGGGTTTCTGACTGTGGGCTCAGGCAACGAGCAGGGCCTGATGTGGCACTTGCTATGGGGATGACTGTGTCTTTGCACAGCAAGATCCCACCAGGCTCAGCTGGGAGGCAGTTGCCTACACAGTGGATCATTGCTGAGGCAGCTCCACTCCATCACTACTGGTGGAGAAAACCACCGGGGAATGCAGGTGGCACAGTGACAGCTGACAGAGGCCAAAGGGGAGGCAGTGACAAAACTGCAGTAATAGGGAGAAAGCAGTGCAAAATATGCCTACACTGCCTCCCGGTCTTGCTAGTTCATTTTTCAACCTTTCTCCTTCACAAGGGCAGCTTGCTTAGGTCCCCCTTTCCTTCAAGTTAATAGCACCAATAAAACAAGCGGCTGCATCTGCTATACCAACTGCAAGGATGTAGCATGCACAGTGCCCACAAAAGCCCTTATCTCCTGTTCCCTGCTGCAGGCAGTGTCCTGTGACTGTTGGACTGTCCAACAAGGCTGTTGGGGTTTCATAAACACCATTTTTCAGAATGAGCTTGATCAAATGGTTGAAGTACTAGACTGGGACTCAGGAGAACACAATCCCTATGTTGCCTTAGGTCTCCTAGCAATTTGGGGCACATCCCAACCTCAATTTCATATTTGTAAAATAGGGATAAAAATGCATTGTCTATTCAAAGCATGTTCTTTCTCCTTTTTTTCATGCAGCACCTCGCATCATGGGACCATCAATTGCAAGAAAGGCCCTCAGTAAAGTTCAAACACTAAAGATAATATGCTGTAGATGGAATTCTTTGAGGAAAAAGAGGGTTTAATTGTACCAAAGTTTCAAAAAGTATGTATGCACAAAAGGCTTTTAAAAATAATTGTGTTTATTTTTAATTTTATTTGCCAGTCTTATCTTTCAAGCAGTCAGAGATAGCACTAGTATAATCTGGCAAAAGCAACAGTAATTTAATGGAAGGAGTAGATGAAGTGTCCAAATGCATGTCCAGCATGTAAATTGAAGGAATTGTTTCATTGTACTTGCCAGATTTAGTGAAGAAAAGTGTGAAATATCTTAATGAGACAATTGTTAAAGCTTGTAGGTTGGTATGTCTCCTGCATGGCTAGAAAAATAAAAGGGCACAAAATAACAAAGATCTGTATTATTCCTAAGTAATATAGTGATAGGGAGACTTGGGCTAATAAACACTCTGAACTAAGAATGACATGAGCACCATAAACAAGTCATTGTCCAGAGAGTGCTCCCAAAGTTTGTAATACGTATTTTAAATCAAGAAGCTCATAAAAGGCGCTGATAGACAATTCCACTGGAAGAGACAGATCCAGAGGTGCCTGTGGAGCTACCATAAATACAGCTGCTACACATAGATCAGAAACAAACCACCACCATACACAGTTCAAGACCAAGAGCATTAGATGAAAGACTTAGTTGAGGAAGGAATACAAAAGTAAGAGCAGACATATGGGATCTTGTATTTTTTCCTTGTTCTGCTGTCTGACCTTGAAGAAGTTATTCTCGGCTTAGACCTGAAAATTACTAACCATTCTGCTCCTAAACTAACAAATACTTTAGAAACATGCCTTTCCAATGCTGTTGTTTCTTGAAGGCATGGAGAAGGTGCTTCTCACCCTAGGGCAGAGACTGCCAAAGTCTCTGTTATGAATTTTAAGGATGGCATCTGTTCTCAAAGCTGTATTTGCACTGGCTGTGAATCACTCCATCAGTGTGGGTAGGCACCAGCTGATCACACTCAGATCTCATCTGCACGCACAGCACTGAATTCCCGGAAGGGGACCAGGTTTCTACAAAATCCCTGTGCCAGCTTCACTTTTGTCCCTCTGCACTTGGCTTGTGGATCTCCTATCACAGATCCTGACCCTTTTTGAGGGCTTGCAAGTACCTAAGCTGTATGTAGAGGGTTGGCTGGAACATCTCTGCTAAGTGTGACTGGGTGTACCTCCAGTCACCAGGAATACTGCAGGAGCTGGCTTCCTCTCAGGCCCCAATTGTATGGGCATTTCCAGACTTCAGTAGACCCCACCTCCAAGACATCCCCCATGAAACCCTCACCCCTATTGACATCTCAAAGTCCCATGAAGGAAATGCACATCTAAGCAGAGTTAAGTTCGGGCTGTATATTTTCTGGACTGGATTCATCTCTGACTCGTATCAATTCCACTGCAGGATAACGCTATTGATTTTAGTGGAGATACTGCTGATTTACACCAGGTTGAATAAAAGAAGAGCACTGGTGAGCCCCATAAGACGCAGATAATAATCTTTACCTACAACCCAATGGAAATCTGAAAGTTAATTAATTAGTATTGTAAATCTCTGTGAGAGCCTAGCAGTCTATAAATGAATTCAAATAGCACCAGAGAGAGGGCATAAAATTGCTCTTCTTATAGGAGTTTAAAATACAGACAAGGAGGAACAAGTGGAGTACAGATCCAAACCTTCAAACATTGAGCTGTGTGAGTGCATTTCAAGCCCCGTTCCAGTAAAAGGTCTAAGAAACATATAACATATAACACATAGGATGATTTCATTCCTGAAAGCAAGATTCCCTGACATTTTCTTTAAAAGAAATTGCTGTCAATACAGCCCAAAGAAGTTCACAGAGGGCCTGTTTTAAAGTTTAGTCAATTAAAGATGCAAGAAAAAGAACTTTAGACATCATTGACCCAGATACTCTGTGGCATTTATATTCATAAAAGAACAGAATATGGACACAATGAATTGCAAGAAAAATTCCCAATACAGATGGTTAACTTGCCGTTTTGCCCTTCAATAGTGCAGAAGTCGGAAAGGTGATGAAGTCAGATGTAGAGAGCTATTCTCTGATCAAGGGAGGAAAGTGTGCTATTTAGTAATAATGAGAAAGGAAAGGAGGGTTTTTTTAAAGCTGTTGGAGTGTCACAATGGTGTTCCAATGGAACAATATCTCCCAAAGGCTGCATTCTGTACAGACAACCAAGACTATTTCTGAAACCTTAGTAAGACACCTTAGTTTATTTGCACGCTCAAATATTTAAATGTGAGTGCACACCTGGTTTGCACTGAGTCTTTGTGATTAGCTACTTCTTCTACATAAGTATGCAAGGACTCCAAGTTGAATAAGGCTCTTTTTTTATTGTGCTACACACAAACAAATGGCACAAAGGACAAAAACTTAGAGTGTCTTTCTCCCAGAAGAGACTGAGAATGTGTTCAGTCATGCTCTGCAGTCTTTTCCTCTCCACTGACCATAAAGAAAGCGCAGGGAAACTTGCTGAATTACTTGAGCAGCCAAATTAGGTCCTTACAATGCGGCCTTACAGGACATTCCATGTGCTTAAGTGATCATGTTTGAAAACACTATTTGAAAATCAGTCAGAGGCCTAAAAAGGCTAAGAACATGTGACCTGTTGCATTCCTTAGGTAGTGGCTTGGGGTTTTTTTTTTTTGCAGATGGGGGGATGTTTGTGTGTTTTTTATACTCATCACCTGCTGTTCCCCAAAGCCAGCAGGAAGTGAGGTAAAAATTTTAAATGCACCTGTATAAATCCAAAGCTAACATGACTGGGAAATCAACAGAGTTCCTCTTCATTTAGATGATTTCATGGTCTCCATCTGGCTCAAGTATACCTGAAGAAGCCAAAGAAAATGCCTGTCCATGAGCCATCATCATCCAACCAGTGACTAAGTCAGAGGGGGCAGGTTAAAGCTCACCCTTCCTGTTGAGTGTCTAGTCTAAGATGACCATCTAAAGATAGTGAGTAAAGACAGCTGTAGATCTATATAACAAACTAGGAGAAGCATTGCTAGCTTAATTTGCCGCATCATGTTTATGAGAAAATGCTTTTGCTGTTAGTTTTGAATGTATTTCCCACCAAAGAGCATGCTTTTTTCCTCTAGAGAGGCTTGTGGCTTCCTTCACCCTGATGTTCCACTACTGACTATTTGTAGCTAGAACTCAGTGAATACAATTACAAATATAAGTCCTGTAACTAATAGCTTTCTTAATTTCACAAGTGTGATCATGCTCGCTTGTGTAGAAGCAAACCCTTTATTGATGAGGCATTTTAATAATTGCTGTGTTGCAAAGAATCATTTCTTGAATGTATGCTACTCAGGCAGTGTTAAAAAAACCACCCTTAGCAGCTGAAAGCATCAGCATTTTTTAGCTGCCTTCTGTGATCAGTGTGCTATATCAGGTATAACTCAGGAGAAAAACCAAACAACCATGTGATAGCTGAAGATTTCTTTTGAAAAGTCTTTGAACCAAATAAGCTCAAAAGATTTTTGTAACCAACAAAAAAGTACAAAAATTGACACTGAGCCCCTCAGCCAGATGATACACCTGGATCCTAATCTCAAAATCCCAATGATCTGTGTGTTCCTCCTACCTTAAGAAAGAAATGCATTTTCAAAGCTACATGAGGAAGCTTCTCTGATATTGGTCTGTCTGAGTAATTGCATGGACCAGGCTGACCTCTGGACTCTGAGTCAGGCAGCCTTCCCTCTTCCTTGTGCCTGGCGGTCTCAACCTGCATGTGCAAGTAGACACCTTGATGGCATAGCTAGATAAAAACAATTTCTTATGTACAGCATGTAACACAACTGGAAACCTAAAGCTGGTTTTTAATATAATGTACCTATTACAAATAGAGTATTTAATTTAGGGGTATCTGATCTTCTTAATGAAGACAAGCAAAGGACATTAGTGTATTAAAATAAAAATTATATAACAGGTACAAAACTATTATAAAGATGTTTAAAAGTAGTATAATGTCTTAGGCTAAGTTCCTTCTTAATATACTCTATACTGTGATAGAGAAAGTGTACCTATATATGTCAAATACTGTTTCTTCTCCATACACATATTGTCTTTAATCTTTAGGATTTGTGAAGGTTGAGATTTTGAACATTTCTGTGGCAGACCCATCTACAATACGATGGCACATTATTGTTTCTTATATAGCAATAGCGCCTAGAGGCCAACCAGCTCAGCATCCCATTGTGCTTTGGTAAGATATGGAAAATTACAGTCTCTGCCCCAGAGCTTGAAATTGTTTATCTTCATTATAGACCTCTTATGGAGCTTAATGCTTCTGAAGTGCTTAGAAAGCCTGCAGTGAAAGGTGGGTTATAAATGCAAGGAGTAGTACCAGCGATAATAGATTTCTTTTATTGAGGTAAAATCACAAACAAATGTAAAGCGTAGTGCATTAAAAGTAAAGAAAACCCCCAAGGATTTAGCAATCAGTTATCATCAAACTAAAGAAAAATATCTCTGTCACCAAGGAGTGTGGCTCAAGAGTGATGGGTGGACTTCAGTTCAAAAGTTCAATTATACAATTTCAGATTCAAAGGAAACTTCAGCTCAGCTATTGCTTAGCGATACGATTACTGAAACCTTGAAGGAATGAAATTGAGTTTGAGCTGAGTGTAGGAGCAGTAATTTAACAGGTGGAGTATTCAGAAAACATTAACCCTGTAAATGCCTTTGGCAAGGTAAAATTGATTAAGGCAACAGTGTCTTATTAACAGACAATTTCTAAGCCATAAGATAGAAAAAGTATATTTTCAACTTAATCGTTGCTCAGGCACAGGAGTGAATTTTGTCTAAAGCCTAAGGAAATTTTCTCCATCTTGAATATTTAATAGAAGAATTGCCTTCCTGATCTAGTCAGAGGTCCATCTAATCCTGGGTCCCCAATGGCACTAAACAGCATCACCTGTTTTGGGGGAAGAATAAGAAATCTTTTAATACTTTTGATATGATAACCTGCCTCACTGAATTCCCTTCTTATATAGGTTATAAATGAATTTATGCTCCAAGTTGCCAAGGAATCAAATTGTCAAAGTTGCCAAATTGTTAAAGTCTTTTTTTTTTTAACTATTGCTGTTCAGAGCTAAAATTCAGGTTTTGTTATGATACTTATGGGTAGTCTTCCTGTCCACTTTGGTAACATCAGTCTTTGACATCTAACAGTCTGTCTTCACATAAGCACATGACGAAAATGCTGGTGATTTCATCTTGCATTTACATGACAAATTTCAACCTGCAATGCTAAAAGCAATATTAGCGTCTATCCTACCTTGAAGAACTATCAATCAAAGCTAGAGAAGACGATTGCAATAACCTAGTCCAAAATCCACTACAGCATTCTAATTTGTAAGTCCAGCACCCGACCCAATATCTCATGCCTGAACCAAGGATATACTTCAGAAAGAGAATCACCCAGTCAAGAGTCAGTCCTAACTTCCAGATGCCATGGACAAGAAAGCTTCTTACCCCAACAGATCAAGACAGTAGGTTGATCAGAGGGTGGTGAGGCAGTAGAACAGGTTGCTCAGAGAAGCTATGAATGACCCATCCCTGGCAGCATTCAAGGCCAGGTTGGACAGGGCTTTGAGCAACCCAGTCTAGTGGAAGGTGTCCCTGCCCATGGCAGGCCAGGGTTAACTATATGATTTTGAAAAGGTCTCTTCCAACCCAAACCATTCTATGATCTTCCACTGATTATATGCAAACTTGATGTAGGGTATTTTATTCTTGATTATTAGAATGTCCAGCCACAGTAGACAATAGACAATAAGCTGAGCCTGAATTTTGGAGATACTTATTCAATGCCTAGGTTGGACAGGGCTTTGAGCAACCTGGTCTAGTGGAAGGTGTCCTTTCCCATGGCAGAGGTGTTGGAACTAGATGATCTGTAAGTTCCCTTCCAAACCAAACCATTCTATGGTTCTATGAATTCCAGTGTCCTGTGCAGATGATGAAATTCCATGTTTAAGTCCCACACTGGAGTTCCATCACAGCAAGTTGTAAAAAGGAAATTCCAGAACTTACTCTGAATCATAGAATACCAGCTTAGAAGGGGCCTCAAGGATCATCTAGTCCAACCTTTCTTGGCAAAATCACAGTCTAGATTAGATGGCCCAGCCAAAGCTTTCCAAATTTTGTAGCCAAACCTGAAGTGCCCAGTGTTGGAGAAGAATTCTGATTCTAATTTGCACAGGACCTACAAGAGCCACATTTTTCAGGAGAAGTAACTGGAAACCAAGCAGGACACACTGTGGTGTCTCAAAATGTCATTATCTGCCCTGGTTAGATAACTGAATCAAGCTGCTACGCAGTGCAGTCAGTGAAGTCTAAAAAGACCTTTAAATGCCCATCCCCTGGACCACTCAAACATAAACATCCTATGCAATTTCAGGCACCATCACGGGTACATCTGTTACTCCAGAAGGACCCATGTTTCCTGTATATTGCATCAGATTTGCCAGCCTGTTCAGTGGCAGTGGATGCTGTAGGGCATCTCAGACAGTATGAGGCACCTCAAGCAAGGCAACCCGCTCTAAAGGCCAAAATTCAAGTAAAGTACAGTGCATGAATAAACTGTAAAGGGCAACAGACCTGACTGACCACTGACCAAGTGCTTGCTTTCATGGGCATTAAGATTTAGCCCTCCCAGAATGAAGAGATAACACATGACTGTTCCCGTGGGAAGTAGCTGGATGACCCCTAGAAGATGACAGTTTGAAGCAATGACCACACGTTTGATGCCAGAGGACCAGCCAATGCAAATAAATCCTGAACTCTTGGTGGACATGGCACTCAAGGAGAAAAGCTCTTAATCTCACTAGACAGCTGGGATAAACATTTATAAAGGAAACATTTTCAAAAGACTAGGCAGATTACAAAGGCACCGGGAGTCACTGAAATCTTGTTAAACATTGTTCACTGCATTACTTTAGATTTTAGTTTGAACTTACACTGTCAGATAAATTCCATTTATCTCCTGAATGCTTTTCTCACTGTGAGTGTTTGTTGCTATGAATTCACACCTTCAGTGAAGATTTACATTTCGTCCTTGATTGAGACAAAGATAATGCTCAGCTTCAATCATTCTAAGGCACCTCTGCTGGTTTTTTTTATTTTCACTTAACTGGGTCAGTGTTTCTCAGTGTGACACTGAAAATACAGGTTACTGTGTTCAGCCATTAGCATAGCAAAGAAGGATGGTCTTACAGGTAAGGGACTGAATTAGACCCCAGAGAGAAAGTCTCTCTCAAACACTTCCACAGGCTTCCAGCCTGACCTTGGGGAAACTACATTAGTCCCCCTGTGCATCTATAAAATTGGGAAATAAATGATTTCTCTTCCCCTTCTTCTGACTTTGCCTTTTGCAATACACAAACCCAAGCACATTGGGAACAAATTTTAATCAAGGTTGCCAGTCATTCTTTCAACACAGCCAATAATGAATCATAAACATCATGGTAAATTTGGTGATTTAACCAATGCAATTGCTCCACTATAATTCAGAAACATAAAGACTTAAATGATATTTTTGGAAGAGCTGTAGAAGTATTCCCTTGAGCACTCCCACACTTCCATTTTCTATCCTATCTCACTTGTCATTAATTACAAACTAATGAGTGCCATTTTCTGTTCTGCATTGATACTTTACTTTCTCCTCCTGTGGGGCTATCAACCAGCATTGAAAGACGTGTCCAGACCGAAAGCATTTATCTATGCCATCACACGAAGCTCAGCATTTCAAATAAAACAAGACTTTAATACAAAATAACCCTCCTTTGAAAAAACTAATTTCACTGATAATCCCTTCAGTTTGGATCAGTCTGTACTAGAATTTGTTACCCTACTCTTACTTGGATTCTCCCTGACATTTCCCAATGCCCTCCATGCTTTCTCTTGATTTGTTAATATCATATTTTGAACAAAACTATCCTTAAGCAATTTACTTTGGTTTCCCGCGAATTTCACATCCTTGCCAATGCGGAAAAGATTATTCTCATCCAAGTTCCTTGTTGTAAACTGTGTGTGAGGCAAAGGAGTGATTTATACTAATAAATCTTGATCATTGTCTCTATGTACTTAATGACTATGTCTACAATAATTACCCATGCTACTAAATCTATACTTTTAAATTGCTACAGTAGTTGCTGGCATGGCTTTGGCTTGAGCTAACAAGCTCAAATAACTCCTAGGCAGAGTGAAGGCGTTGTTAGCATGATCCAGAAAACACTCCTGGCAGGCTGTTTGAACACAGCAACCTTATTCTGGGTGGTTAGAAATTTTGATAGTGCAAGCATGGTCTGTTCTGTGCTACCTGGCTGCCAGGCCACAGAATGGTGCTGGGTGCATTTACCAGCACGCACAGACAAGAGAACGTCAAAGGAGGAACTGAAAGTGCGTCTGGAAAGGCAAAAATAGATAACTGTCACAAAAATGCACTGTGGATGGGCTGCAGACCTATATGCTATGTTGCCTGACAAAGAAAGAGCATAGACGGCATCTTCTATACCACCTGGATAAGGGAAATTAATGGGGATGCGAATTATTTCAAGTGCAATATCTAAAATGACTGCCTGGACTATCCAGGGCTTCTTGTAACCTGCTTAGCAGCCCCACATCTTCATGGACTCTGGACCTTACAGCCAACAGAGGGAGGGAAGCATCAGCATCTCCTGCTCCTGCACTAGAAATCGTGATTGCCCATTTTGTGGCTCAACAAAAGATGCCAGGGGGGTACTAGACAACAGACTCAACCTCAATGCCAACATGGAGAAGGTAGTTTTCATAAAAGAAAGCCTTCCATGTTAAAAAAAAAAAAAAAAAAAAAGGTAACAATATCCCAGAAGCTAAAAGTGCTTGAAAACTCCGTGTCATAACTTCCCAGCAGCAGACACACTGAAGTTATTGGTAAAAGCATTAATTAATCACACAACTTTAAAGATCTGTGTCACTGTCAGTAATAAAATAAATACAGGACAGTGTTATTCCTGAATACTGGAATTGTTATTACAATAATTACGATGAATAGTGATTACCTGTCTTGTTTGTTGATACTTTTTTGGGCAGATAACTATTGCTACATTAAATGACACTTTAAACATATGTTTGGAGCATCATTCACTGGACATATGTTTGGAGCATCATTCACTGGTGCATTAGCCCCTTTTATATGTGTCGTGGTTCAAGCCCAGCCAGCAACCTGGAACCACGCAGCCGCTCGCTCACTCCCCCCCTTTTCCTTCCTCCCCCCGCTCCCGGAGGGATGGGGAGAAGAATTGGAGGAATGTAACTCCCACGGGTTGAGATAACAGCACTCCAGTAACTAAGGTATAATACAAACCACTACTGCTACCAATAATAATGATAAGAGGAATAACAAGGGGAGAGGACACAACCGCTCACCACCCGCCGACTGATACCCAGCCCGACCCGAGCAGCAATCTGGGCCTTCCGGGTAACTCCCCCCAGTTTCTATACTGGGCATGACGTGCTGTGGTATGGAATACCCCTTTGGGCAGTTTGGGTCACGTGTCCAGCCTCTGCTTCCTCCTGGCTTCCCCTCCTCTCTGGCAAAGCATGAGACTGAGAAAGTCCTTGGTCACAGTAAACATTACTGAGCAACAACTAAAAACATCAGTGTTATCAGCATTGTTCCCAGACTGAAAGTCAAAAACACAGCACTGCACCAGCTACTAAGAAGGAGAAAAAATGACTGCTGTAGCTGAACCCAGGACAATGTGGCAGGCATAAGCCACAGATATTAAAAGCTAATGTTCAGTAATCAACTTACTTACATGAGCTCCTAGGAACAGTGGTGGGAAATAAACTGTATGCAAACTACAGAGTGAAAATCAATCCAGCCGTGTTGTACCTTTATCACTCACTCATGAACACGAGATCATTGCTTACCCAAATTATGAAATATGGGTCTTCTTTGTAAAAATACAGCATACTGAGAAAAGTGAGACTAGGCATATGCAGTCTGAGTATGGTTAGTATCTGGCACTGGAAATGATCAAAGACAAGAAGATAAAATGTCAGCAGTTTACATTTCCCCCAGGAAAGAGAGAAATTACTGGCTTGGAGTCAACTTGAACAAAAATGTACTTTCTTTGTAAGCTGGAGGATGAACGTCTCAATTAATTATTCCAAATTACTCTACTCCAGTGCATCTTACCATAACCAAGCATCACTTCAGAAAACTGGCAATATTTGGCACTTCATAGGGTTAGCCTCTGCCTCCCATTCTTTCAGGATATCAGTTTTGCTTCCCTGTCACCTCTTCTACACCCAGCCTATCTGTTCTCTTTCTTACTCCTGCAGCAACAACTGTGTTGTCAGTATCAATAGCAACCAAGTATCAGCTGTTTCTCCAGGTGGCTTTGCATCCTACTTCCCATCAAAAGATAGCAATTTCTGCTTGTATAGAGTTTCCATCCAAAAATATTGATTGTTCTCTGTTCTCAGCCACTTCTTCCATTCTAAAGGAATCTGCAGTTCAGCACTGGGGGAAGAGCTAGATTAGATTAGACTGTTTGCAAAGTGCTTTAGTATCCTTTGGGAAACAAGACATTATAAAAATGCAAGGTTCTGTATTATCATTAAAGTGATTAACTGAGTTACCATTAAGATGCAGAAATAACCAACAGGCTGGGAGTTTATTTGTCAACTGGTAGAATCCCCATTTTATGGAAGCTGTGCTTGAGCCAATTTTTAAACATGCAGCCTTAAATGTCCAGCAAACATTGAAGAGGTGGAAAGATGACACTGCTGGGATATGCTGGCAGAGCAAAAACCAAAAGGACCTACCTGCATCCTGAGCTGGGAGGAGATTTAGATTATATCAGACTTTTACAACATAGGGAGTGGGATCCCAGCACATAAATGCTAAAGAGAGCAGGAGCAAGTGTAGCATACTGACGTTTATCTCATCAGGCTCAAACAGAGCATTATCTAACAAGGAAAACTGAGCACAGGCAAAAAGAAAAAGTTTAAACTACTCAAGTGGAGTAGCAGAAGTTGTTCCATGGTCTTAAGAGGCCTGAATAATTTGAACCATTAGAAATAAGAAACAAACAGCCTGCATCACAATACAAATAGCAAAGCATTCCAGAGTCCTTTAGAGCAGCTGTTGGGAGATGAGTGAGGACATTGCAAGGGAAGAGGATGCTAGCACATGACAAGGGCATCAGGGGAACCATGAAACATAAATATGCTTATATTCTTTATGCAGAAGCAAAGGATCAAAGGACAAATCATACCAGGTACTCCTATGTAGAAGTAATATTAAACGGAAAAAGGAGGGCTGTGTTGTTCAGGCAGAGAGGGAAAACAAAATCAGAGCTTGTATAAGCAATACCTACAAGGGTCAGAGCAGTTACTAAAGCACTTGCTTTGAACTCAGGTCCCATCCTGCTCAGTTTGCACATGACCTTGGGCAAGTCACTCAGATCCTTGGAGCCACATAGACGCCTTGTTCCTGTGATTCAGATAGAAGGCAATATCCTTGAAAGACCAAACATAATCTTTTCTGAACTTCATTTCTCCGTCTATAAAACAGGGATAGCAGCACCTCACTCTGCCTGGATTTTAAGAAGAGAAACGCTTTAAAGATGATGAAGACTTTGCTTACAACAGCAGCAAAGAACATATGTGCAATGAAAGTAAGGTAAACAATCAGACACTAATAACTTGTGTCTTACTTGTTTGTAAATACTGTAGACATTGAGTCCTATTCATTCTTGGTACAATCTCATTAATGAGGCCACATTCTGCATTGTCTGTCTTTATCTTTCTAATGATCCCTATGGAAAATTGAGGCAGAGTAAATGAGAAGTCTTATTGTGCTTAATATCTGAAGTGACAAGTCTTTCGTAAGTGGTAAAATGAAATTCTTCTACACAGGTATAGTGATGAGGCTTGAAAGAAGCCTGTTGCTGGATTAAACAGGGTAATTGCAGTACAATTAGGTACAAGCACTTAACTCCCCTCTTCCAAATTCTCAATTATAGTAATAAAAATGCTTTTGTTTTGCCTTTTGTGCTTCATGGCTTACAAATGCTCCTGTCTCTGCAGCTCAAGAGAAAAATAAGGGAGAGAAAGAAAGAGCTTTGACACATTTCCAGTGCAAGTGGTACTGCGTTCCTCATGATACATTATAGTGATGCTTAAAGCCTGACAGCCTTAGTGTAACAGCACAGCTAAGTCTATCACTGTACTTTCCTGCCTTGTGGAAGGAGCTTTGGATAAGATGCAAAGCAACACGCCTGAAAAACCTTCCACTGTATCTAGAATTCTCTCTTGGACTCATCTGGTAAATCATCTCCCAGTTGCAGAGTGCGTGGGAGACAGCTATTCCCACAAGCTGAGAACGGGATCCTTACAATTTACTCACCCTAGTGTTTCACAAGCATCATTCCTAACAGCAGGCAAATAAGCCCTGATTCCTACAAACATACCCATTGTTGGCAAATATTCCTTAAGTCACCTGTGTGAAGAAAAAAAAAAAAAGATGGGAGAAGCTGATTTATCTCCTTCATGATTTGCAATTTTTTTCTCACAGGATTTGAAGGGGACCTGTGTCACTTGACACTGTTTCATGGCTGGATGGCTTGAACTTTTAAAAAAAATTTGATTAGGCCAACAAAAATTAACTGCTGGTGAACAGCAAATATCTTTCTGCATGATTATCTTTCTTTGCGTGTGGATGTGGGTATTTACATAAAGAAGGAATGGGAAATTCCCACACCCTGACCAAATTTGGCTTTGATTATACGCTGTCCGTTGCACTGTTCATCAAAAATGCCCACCTCCAATTCATATCCTCTGCTTTCTTCTGCCTCCCTTTGCTGCTTTACAAGACAGATCTGTCTTGAAAGCCTGCCTGTATTATACTGCTTAGTGGTTCCTCTTGATTTTTATGGGGTTTTGCACATTGCACAGTGAACCCCTTTTGTGGCTTCTTCTTCATACCTTGATAGCATCCAACAAGGCAAAAGGATGCTAGAAAAAAACATCCAGAAAGGAGGGTTCACAAAGTCCCCAACAGGACACAGGGTACAGGGGTACAAAGCAGGACAGGATCTTTAGGACCTGTAACAGAAGAGCATTTTGGATATGTCCACAATTCTTACTAATGAAGGGGGTAGTGAAGGGTTTCCAGCCCTACAAAGGAGAGTTGGATTTCCACATTATCACCTTGCCGCTTTTCTATAGGGTTAGTACTCAGGAATCCCCAGGTATATTTTATGCCTTCCCTTCAATCTCTTTTGGAGTAATGCTTGGAGAGGCTGCAACACATGGTAAGACAGATGTACGGTACTACTTCAGAACACTTGCCTCAAGTTTTAAGCTGCACCAAGCCCACTGTTCTTAACGAGGCAAGCTCCATGTATATGGCCATTTAAGAGATATATGGGAAACCTGTCCTGTCAAAAAAAAAAATGGATTCTCGGCTCTTCAAAAACTATTACTTTTCCTCAAGTCTTTTAGCAAAGAAAATCTCTTTCCCACAAATACTATGGGTGGCCAAGTAGAGCAGATGCTCAGAATTGAAATGAATATTCATGCATATTGGATGGCTATAGAAGACTCAGTCTTGAAGAGCACTTAGGTATTCACTTAATTTTATTCATATGAGTAGCGCCAGTGACATTAACAGGCATGAGGCTTAAATAATTGCTGGATAACTGCCCCGAGTTACAGAACAAAAGTAAGAGAAAAGAGAAGAGAAATTGAAAGAAAAACAACACAAAGATTAGCTGATTTTTTATTATTATTATTTCATGGGAAATTTTCTTTTGTATATCGTTATGCTAAAATCTATACATAAATATGTATGCCTGAAGTTTCATTAAGACACATTAATCTTATATTTTATTACCTTGCACATTTCAGATGAGTAGGGAAAAAGATTCCTTGACCCAAAGAAGAAAATTGATTCTGCCTATAATTTATGTAAAGTTTCTGCATATCTCCTAGAAAAGATTGTAATTAATTTTAAAGGCCTCTCAAAAATGTTCATTCAGTTTACTCTGAGAGACTGAGCTTCTAATCTTCTGCTGTTTGTCAGCTTTTAGTCATTCCCTACATTCTATCTTGCCTGCTCACTTTTAGAGACAACCTGGAGTAACTTCAGCCTCTCCTGGTCAGTCAGAACTGTAGGTTTTTCAATTGCCTATAACCAATCTCTATACTCATTTAAGATGCCCTGTAGCCTCCAGCTGCAGCTTCAGAAAGGCATGCAAATTCCTCTTTAGTCAGAACAATGGCACCTAGAGAGTGACTTAGGACACCCTGAAATAGGTGGAGGTCCAACTCAGCTGTCTAAACACAGTGTCATCTGAGATGTGCTTGGGATTCAATAAATCATATGCAGTAGGGAGCAGCTAGGGATGATGTTGTCCCAGAAATGAAGGGGAGCTGGGAGCAAGGCTGACAGCAGGGAAGGTAGGGCAAAGACCTCTCCAGCAAAGGGGTAGCACCATGGTACCCCAGAAAGGTGAGCATAGCAGGTCCAGCGATGGTACCCAGGGTTAGTTAAAAGCCCAGATTGCCACATTTGCCACATGAAACCATAGCGATGAGGTAGACCCAGGACAGAGGCACAGTCAATATAGGTCAAGCAGACACTGTTCAAATGCAGCTCCCAAGAAAAGGGTGAGAGCTGCTGATGATGATGATGCTGTGCCTTATAGCAAAGATTTCTCAGCCAGCTCCTTGCAATCCCAGAAACTTCATCTATGTTGGTCTGACAGGAAAGAGGAGTTCAGGGTAGCCCACCACTCCTGAGATGACACCAGACACTTATGCTTGGGCAGACAAACAGGCATGTATATTGGCATCTAATGCCATATAAGATGTCCTCATTGAGCTGGCACAGGAAACAAAGCAGTCTTACAGCCTTCCTATGCAGGTACAATACCCTGGCCATTTCAGATGCCACTGGATGACTACATGGACAACTGAATCATTATTCTAGCTGCTGACCATCTCAATGGCTCTGTAGGCTGCACTGATTACCTCTCCTCCTGTTATAAGTGTTTTCGTAGTGTCTGTAGGCATCTGCCTACAGGTGCATAAATTCAGATTCTGAATCTTGAAGTCTGCTCCAACTTTTCAACACAGTTTAAGGAATTTGTCAGGAAAGAGGTAGGCAGTTAGAGAAAATGGTCTCTAGAATCAGTGGTTCATGTTCTCTGTCCAACAGAGAGAAACATAAGGTTTTTACTATTGTTATTCCCTTGATCTTAGTTGTTGTGAAACAGAACCATCTGCACTCACCAAATTAAAATCAAAATTAGATTATATCTTTTATATGTATTTGGATATATGTGTGTATAAAAAGCACCTAATTATGAAAGAAGATAGAGCAGAAAATCTTAATGTATTGGTGGGAGTATTTAAAAGTCTCAGCAAACTCATTTTGCAATAGTCCTTTCTACATGTCCACTGCAACAAATTTCTTTGTGCATACATCCAGACTCAGCAGGCTCAGAAGTAGGCTTTGCTATGTCTTTTCTGGATAGAAGTTTAAAGATGCTGGGCTAAAGCTTTAGCTTTAGTCTTCTAAGACATTATTTTCTTCTACAAGTCATGTTAGGGCTATATGAGAAAGGGACAACTTCATGAGAAGAAGAGAACTGGAACTTGAGAAGTGCATGGATGAGCGACACAGGGTAAGAGGCATCAAACACCCCATCTGAAGTCATTGTGTGGAAATAGCTGCTTCTGACCGAGTGCATCATCTGCAGTGATGAGGAGAAATCCTTTCCCCAGGTTTGAAAGAAAAAGAGCATTAAAGAATACGAATTGTTGGTGTACTTTGGTTAAGGCAAGTTATGTGAACCATACACAGAAACATTAACACACATCTAATTAGAGGCTGTTTCAAAATAACAAGCTTCCTCTTTCTTAGTACATTGTTATGCTTTAGAAGGACTGCATTTGCAGGAAATGGAGGACCACTCAATCTAGAAAAAAACTTTCCTCCAATATCACATGCCTTCTCTCCCATTAAGATCATATACCATTTCTTTTCCATGCCTCTATCCCTCCTAACTTCTTGTCATGAATCACAAACAGCTGTACTTACTTTTCTTTACAAGCAAACTAATAACCATGGCATGTGGTGATCCTACCGTAATGCCTCCTCCTGCCCATCACCTTAGTCCCTTTTGAACTCTATTGTTACGTTTTTTTAGAAGATTTGGAAAGCTTCTGTAAATTTTCTGGCCAGAGTACACTACATAGATACTTGTTCTCCCAGATATACTGGGAGTGCTTTGTATTAGATCATAAATATGTATTTACATGAGGCTGATGCTGATAACAGCTATGAACCTAATAGAAAATTTTGCATTCAACAAGAGAAAAGATTTTCGTTTTTCATCAGCCTGTAAGTCTTGCTCTCAAATTCATTTCTTTCCACTGGATACAATCTAATATGGTTTGAGAGTATCATAGCAATCTTGATGCAGCACCTGTTGAAATATACATGGCCACCTCCTGGGGTGTGGATAAAACCTCAAAATGGAGAATAAATAACTTATTATAAAAAACTAGATTTCCAGTTGTTATTCACGGTAATATAAAAGAACTCCTGCTTTATAATTTAGAAACTCCATTGGGTTCATATCTTTATAGTATTTTGAAAGCATGCATCAGGTAGAAGGAAAGAATAAGCATTTACTTTTCCATTAAGAAGGGTAGAAGGAGGGGAGTGCCGTGCTGCTTTATGTATAAAGGTACTAGTCAGTGCTGAAAAACTGAAGATGAAAAAGCTACATACATTCTCATAAAAATAAATAAGGAGCTCATTTCTTTCATCTGTGAAAGAAATATATTAAAGAAAGGTCCCATGACATTGAAACTTTAAGAGAAAAACAAACAAACAAACAACCCAAAAAACCTTAAACAAAGATGTACTAAGGTTTTGGGTCACAGAGTCAGGAGACATCAGCATGAGAACAGATTTGTGATCCTGGCCCCAAACCAGGTAGAGAATGAGTTCCTAGTGGGCGTTATGGGTTCCTATTGCATGCAAGGTGGGACACTTGTTACATCAATCATCCATGGTGTCTCAATGGCAAACCACAGACCAGTGAGACACCTGACACTGAACTGAGCTTCTTGGCCTCTTGATCAGAACAAAATCAAATGCCATGATATCACAGCAAGTGGAAATGAAAAATGCAATATAGTGAACAATAACATGTAACAAAAATCAGAAAGAGATTTGAAGATACCCAGAGTAGGCTGACATTTGGACATTGTATTTCAGTTTCAAAAAAGATGGCTATTATGTGAAAGCTATGGTATGTGACATTTTTCACCATCTAGCACTAGGTTTCTTGTTATATCTGTTACATACTTTCTCTGCATGTATCTGTGTCTGTGTGCAAGTGCAAGAAAGGTAGTTTTTCATTACAACTTTGCACCACTTGAAACAATCAAATTATCTCATATTCTTTCTCTTTAGATTGTTTTTCCTGTCCTAAGAATTGGGTTGGCTTTTCGAAGCCACCTGGAGAATATGGATGAATCTCGACATTCACTCCTTCAGCCAAAACCTTGATCTGAAGTACAGAAACATAACAGGACCTGTCTCAGGATGGTATATGTGTAAGATGAAGACAATCTAGATTCAAGATACCAAAACTCGCTCTACTGGCTACATCTGTATTGCTAAATTAAACAGTTGCAGGGCACAGGCCCTGGAGCCCAATTGTCTGTCCTGTTAAATGGTTTGAACAGTCTGTGGCATGCTTTTCCCAAAGCTAACTAGTTTTCTCCCCCAGAAAATTGCAGACACAGTTTAGGAATTAGCATGGGCTGCGGTCCATTCCCAGTAGGCACATCAGATGCAGCTACCCTGTGTTAAAGAACCAGTACTATCATGCCATATCCATAGCCAAAGGCTTTAGCACCATCTAGTTTGCCATATAGATGTAGCCACTTCATCAAGTCACCATGGCATGACCGCAGGCTCCTCTAATGTCTTTTAACATATCACACACTACAGCTACTCCAAGCAAAAGAATCAGTACAATGCAACCAAAACCAATGACCAATTATGCATACTTTTGACAACAGTTGGGAGCAATTGGGATTCAGCACTTACTTATCTGCATTAAAAAAAAAAAGAATACTAGGATAGTCTTGTGCCTGACCATGGATCTGTCTTGACAGTAGGTTCAGGTCCTAGCTGTGCTGAGTCTTGCTGTGTAACCCTGAGAGTTAGACTTCATATTCCTGAGTCTCAGCTCGTCAATAAAACTGCAACGACAAAACATCTCAGTTCTCGGCTAATATACCCAGCTCATCAGGGCAGTGTGTGTACATCTCTTAGTATCATTTTGGACAGCATGAAGCTTAATGGGCTCTCACTCTCAATTTGGGCCTCCAGGCTTTTGGAATACACCAAACAATAAAGTTGTATGTTTTGAATAGCTTAGTAAATCATCTATTAAAAAAAAAAGAGTTTTCATGGAGCTCGCAGTGTGCCTTATCATGGGATGCACTGCCAAAATTGCAACAATTAGCTGTCTATCTTCGGTTCTTTTGTGGCTCCCAGAACCATAGTATATCAGCATATCACAAACTGTAACAGATTTTTCCTTCCTGTACAGCTGTGAGACTGAGAAGGCAGTGTTAGCATCCGCGTTTTACAGCAGTCAGTGAGACCTGTATCTGAACCAGGAGAACCTGGCAGCTGGGGAAATATAATGCTTGGTCTCAGTGCCACTGCCCTTTCCCTGCTATGTCCTCACCATAAAGGAAATCCCAGCCTGGAGACTGGAAGTGGCTATGACATACCTTATCCAGATCCCAGATGTGGAGGGATGAAGGACCAGGATCTCCAGGTGCACAGCAGAGCACATTTCTCCAGCTGCCTGGAGCTAGCCAGCAAGACTAAGTCATTTGGAAGTCTAAATGCCACTGATTTCAATAAGGTTGATTTTAAATGTACCTAAGAACCCTGGCTGAGAGACAAATCTGTGCTCTTAAATTGCAGCCAGATCTGATCATAACGTAAAATAGCTTACTCATGATAGCTACAAATTGAGCCAGTTTGAGTACAATTGTCTGCATGAGCTGTGGGGCTGACCAAGGCTACAGAGGACATTACTGACAAGAAAAGGTATTTCTCCTCCACAAAGTCCAAGGCAGATTCTGCAACCTCTAAGCTATTTTACCTTTTAGATATAATTTCTGTCCTGGGTGGGGGAATCTGGGAGTCAGAAATTTGTTTTCAAAATACGCTTTTCCCATCTTCATGATAATTGACCAGACAAGTTGTCTTGCAACTTCTGGAAATAAAGTGGTTGCAACAGATTAAGTTGTTTCTCATTTCAGGAACAGATTTTACTCAAGTAACTATCAAACTGAGTCCATATTTTAGGAATAAGCACCCTGTAACTTTTGTCTTCGTTGTAGAGAGACCAGGAACTGGAAAGGGACTACCTCTGCGTCCTCAGTGGATCTGACAGGCAGAAGGAAATGTGGTCACTGATTTCTTCCCACTAGACCTTGAAACTCTAGGCCTACAAGGGGGCCTACAAGGATGCTGGGGAGGGACTCTTCATTAGGGATAGTAGTGGTAGAACAAGCGGTAATGGGTTTAAACTTAAACAGGAGAAGTTTAGGTTAGATATAAGGAAGAAGTTCTTCACAGTGAAGGTGGTGAGGCACTGGAATAGGTTGCCCAAGGAAGTTGTGAATGCTCCAACCCTGTCGGTGTTCAAGGCCAGGCTGGACAGAGCCTTGGGCAACAGAGTTTAGTGTGTGGTGTCCCTGTCCATGGCAGGGGGGTTGGAACTAGATGATCTTAAGGTCCTTTCCAACCCTAACTATTCTATGATTCTAAGATCCCTGAGCCATCACCAGTGGTGGAGGAGGGACAGAAGAAACTGATGATTTAAAACCTATTTTGGAGTTAAATGAAGCTGCAAACATAATCTGCATTTTGAAAGATAATTAAAGATCAATTAAAAACTAAGTATGTTCTTTTCAGGTGATTTTCCCAAAGGAAATATCTGTAAATTTGCTTCCTGGAAAAGAACTATGGCCTTCCTGGTTCTTCTGCAATATATGTCAGCACTGTCGTTACTTTGCTAAGAAGACGCACTTGGTGAACAAGACAGAGGTAGAAGCCGAGGAAATGGTTGGCTGAACAAAGCCATCCTTTCTTTTCCCTCTGTTAGGCAGTACTTAAAAGAAACCGAGGTGTAAGCTGGTTTTCTTTTCAGCATGAGGTTGGGGAACACACAAGATCTTTAAATGGGGGTCAGCACCTTAGCCAGTGAGGAAGAAGTAATTAAATTACTTTTGTCCAGGCTGGTTGTTAAGTTGTCCTGGGTGGCTGAACAATAGGCTTTTCTGAGCCTGGAGAAAATACGTGTTTTTCCAATTAGATGAAGCAACAAGAAGACAAAGAGGTATAAGAAGAATGCGCTAAATGACAAGAGCTACAGAGACAGAAATTCTCATGTTTGTATTGCTAAGACAGCATAAAAGGAGTTTAAGAAGCCTGTGAAGAAAGAGGACGTAAGTAAGGCAGAAAAAATTCAGAGGCATGCACATCAACAACGTATAAAAGTGACCAACATTTTCTTATTATCTTTGTATTATACTTTCTCAGTCTGTAAAGGAGTTACATAAATCTAATACCAATAGCTGCAGTAGTAGTAAGGGTATGGAGAACCTGCAAACAGCTCCTATTTCATCTGCTTCTGCTCCAGGCATTCCCCAACTTCAGCCTCTCAGGCTCCATCCAGTACATGCTGGGCTCAGTGTCATAATCTGGAGAAACATTGCTTTGAGAGGCAGTAATTTGAGATTTATGTTCTTCACCAAAGAACATGGTCTTCCAGGACACAGATCTGCTGTACCTTGGGGAATGCACACACACTCACCCTATGTGATATTTTCAGTAAATCTGAAAAAAAAGTTATACTGATATTCCTAAAAATAGATGTATGTGATCATTTCAGGCAGTGAAATATGAACATTTTTAAAATAAGTGGTTTGTAACTCCTATCACCACTGTCTTTTACTTAAGACATTCAAAACTTCTATTGTGCTGATTTAAAAATGAATTTTCTTTTACTTTTGGGCATAAAGACTCACAATTTATGTTACTGTAACAGTTTTCACAATATGTTGTTCTGAAAACCTTATGTTGTTTTTTGTGATGTTACTAATTTTCCTTTGTCTTTTTCAGCATTCCACTGCTGGTAGCCTATGACACTGTGGATGATTGTTCATGTATTTGCATGTCTGTGCAAGTCAACATCTGTGTCAAGGGGAGCAATAATCCCCTGGCACACACACTTCACACATAAGGTTTTCTATTTTTATATAGTCTTTTGTCTCACTATTTTACTTCAAGTCTTCTCTCTTCAAAAAAGGAACAACTGTTGCTTCGATAGCATTTAGGATCTAATACGACAAGTAAGTGTTTGTAATAGATATTCATACAAGATGATTCACTTATGTCAAAAAGGCTTTCCTCAGATGCGTGAGGGTGGCCTTTGGATGGAAAACAGCATAATTTGTGTCAAAAAGTCATCAGGGAAACAAAACAAAAGTCCAAGAAAATAAACATGATGTGGCAAATTCAAAATGCAGCTCTATCTTCCTTCTAGTAGCTATCATCTCAGCTGGAGAGAGTTGTAATTACCTAGTTTAATGTGGCCATAAGACCACAATAGAGTTGGTGTTTTCTGCGGTTTTCTGTTAATAGAAAATTGACAGAGATTTAAGTTGGGCATGGACTGAGCCCTCCTACTTATTGTAAGACAAAGCCAAGAATATGATATATTTTGATTCTTATGCTTCTGATGTATTTCCTGTCTTCTATATATTTTTTTTTATTACTATAAATTTCAATTTAATTGGAAAGGACTGGTCTCTTTTGCTCTAAGTATCATATACATTAATTAAAGTATGGAAAGAAAGACTAAAAGTATATTTGACATTTTTTTTATTATTAGACTAAATATCTAAATGCAGTAGGTCATCTTAAAACATCTCTCAAAAATACCCTTCACAACAACTACAAATATAAGTCTTTGTCCTCTCCAGGACACAGACCAAAGTAGAAGGCCAAACAGATTAAGAAATACAATATGAAGAGATCAGAGCACAGTGTTTTAAGCTTTGTTAGGGAAGACATCAGTTACAATTGTTGCCATGTAACAGACTACAATTGCAATTAAACAAGCAAATGCAATATAATAAGAAAAATCAAAATACCAGTATATGAAATAATGATATGCCATTATAATGCTGTATCCAAATCAGATCCTGTCGTCCCAAAAAAAGTTATTAAAAATTACATGTTCAGAGGCAGGTTGAAAATCATTAAGAGCACAGAGGTCACTTACGTAAAATCAGAATGAAAAGACTAGGATTGTTGACTTTGCAAATTAGAAGACCTAGAAAGCCTACATAAAAGCATATAGAATATTGAATTGCTCAAAAAGGCAGATTGCTGGCTCTGTTCTCCTTTGCCAAGGAGACATTCAATGAAAATGAAAGATAATCAATTCAGAGCTGATAAAAAGTAATCATTTTTCATCCAGTGCATGATAAGACTGTGGAACTCACAAAGAAGTCTTGAGATCAATAGTCTAGTAAAACCCAAAGAGGAACTTGCTTTCTTATTGACAACAAAAATATCCCTCCTTTTAACAGCAACATGAAAAAAGTATGCTGGAAGGAATAAACATTCCAAGGTTTAAAACAAATTCTGGTCATTGTGGACTTCCTTGAACATATCACCTACAACATTCCTGCATGTTCATTGGCTCCTACCAAAGACAAAAGTGGCCTGAATGGCCTCAATTCTGATCCAGTATGACAGTGCCTTATATTCCCATCTTTTCATAAACAAGCTTCAAGGACATGCCTGCACATACATGCCTCTGCAGGACTCTATCAAATGTGCACTGTTGTTACTTGTTGATTAGCAGGTCAGTATTTTGGGGAGCAGTTTCCATGGCATGGCCTCCTAAACAGCTTTTCCTATAATGCTTCTTTCTTTACACATCAGGCCGCAGTACCTAATGAAGGCAGAAGCTTATGTATTGTCAAATAGTTCACAGAGTGGATTTTCTATCTACTCTTTTTCTCATTGTGATAGATAGCACAACTCTCCTTCCTCTCATTTGCAAAGATTTTTCTCAAATGAACTATGAATAATTAAAATCTAACTCCATTTGTTCTTTTTTTTCTTAATTGAAGAAATTAAAGATGTATGTAGTGTGACTTCAAGGACTGCATATGAAAAGACATACATTATTTTATTCAAGTATAGCACTTTAAATGGTACAGCGCATATTTTTTTACTAATTCATGCCTCGTTCAAGTTAAATATTTGTGCTATATGTGGCAAATTAAGCTAATAAAAGCAATTTTATTAAACACTAGTGTTTTTGTCACATCTGCAAACTTCAATTTTTCCATCCTTGTGCTCACTGAGCAGTAACAGTTTCTGTTCTACATTTTCTTCTCTCTTTTTTTTTTTCAACCCCAACTTTGAGTTATTTCATTTATATTATTAATAAGACTGTCCATAGCTAAATGACTGAAATATAGATTCATTATGGACATAAGCTCTCTTGCTGCAGGGCACAAGCATATCACTGGCTGTTTGGGGTTAGGAAGAAATCTCCCCAAAGGTCTGGTGTTACAGTTACTCATTAGGAGATTAGTTGCACCCTCCCTAGACATATCTCATTATGGTGACTTTTGGAGACTGGATACTGGAACAGACTAATAATTTAATGGGTTCTGTGCTGCTGTTCCTCTGATCTTAACATGTCAGTGCTAGAAAACTTATTGAAGATCATTACTGGAGGCTAAAGACTAAGCAAAACCTGGTAGCAACTATTTTCCATATGGATCACTTGTTAATTTGTTCTATCTATGGAAAATGAATAGATGGTAGACCAGTAGATCATTGGATCATCATATGAATTTATTCACAATGTACTCTTAAAGACCTTTCTTTTTCTTTTTACAGACATACAGGTGTTAGAATTCTGCATCTCATTCTATTTCAGTAGTTTTCCTACGTATACCCATTTTTAAGCCATCCGGATAGTTACTGTATCTTCAGTTAATTATACACAACAAAACATAGAAGGATGAGGAGAAGTTGTTCAGTGAATAAAGAATTTCATTGTGTCTCATTTCCATAATCCTTCCCATCAGACTATTTGTAGTTCCTCCTTCTCTTCTGAAACATACCACTGCTACAACTCCCCACCATTCCTTATGGCATAAAATCCTTATCAGTTTCCCAAAGACACCTCTGGACCTTCTTTCTCCACTTTGCTTGCCTGCTAAGGTGGTGAAAGATGACTTGGGCTGCAGTAAACTCAGCACTACTTAGTGCCGACCAACCACAGCACGGGGAATGGCCAGTTGGCCATTGCCAAACAGAATAAATAAGGATTGAACTGTCCTTAACATGACACCAGCTGGAATAAGTCTCATCTACTAAGACACTGACTTTCAGAAAACTTGTGGGAATGTAATATCATTGAAACCTTTACTCCTCAGTCAAACAGAGCTGAAATTGGCCTCCAGGTTCAGAAGTTATAAGGAGGGAACTGACAGACAGTATGATGGCATAAGCATTGTTTCCTTAGTGAACCTGGCTAAAAATATGAAACCTTAAAAGAAAGAAAATGAAGAGCAAAAACCATCATAAATTCTACAGTGCTCCCATGATAAACAAAAAGACATTATTCTTGCCAAGTGCAATGGAATGACATTTCACCAACACATAACAGCCTTTGAAGTGCTGACTGCTTGTTGAAGTCAATGGTGTTATAGGGAAGTGACACATTGCAGAATTAGCAACACTCTTAACTAGTCACTGCTCTCAATTAGATGTTGGAAGCTAACATGTCATAAATCAGTGTCTGCACGATCTGCCAGGGATTACAGTTCTGTGATACAGTAGCTCCCATTACAGGTAGGAAATGCTGGTTTGTAACTGCTCTTTAACCTTGGCCTTAAACACTTGAAGTCTTTGGTGATATTCACCTGGTATGAATTCTGACACCTTCCTGGAGGTGCCCAAGATAGAAGGCTGGTCATCCTAGCCTCTCGTTACACGTGCTGGAGAAAGACTGGATTTTCTGAAGAGCATCTCAAATCAGCTGCTTTGCTGATTTGTCTTCTGAAGGATTTTCTAACTCTCTATTGACCAGCAAAAGAGGCTTATGAAACTCATCTCCTAACATAAGCTCCAAAAATTGATGTTTAAAGTTATGTAGAAACACCACCACCCTTTAAAATGCTTGTAGAAAGACTGATTTTTGTTAACATTTTTGCTTTCCATTTCTTCTTCTCTTGAATGGCAAAGCAAAAACTCTTCATTTATTTATTTTCTCTTTGAATACCAACACCACATATTCCCTTGCACTAGTCTACGGAACAGGTACCTTAATTGGTCACAGTTCCCTTTTGCTGGCTCTGAGAAAATAGAGCTCAAGCAATGCTGATCCATGCTTCATGAAAGGTGAGGTCTCTCTCAGGCTCAGCCTATAGTTGTTGCAGTTTTGATGAAACAACTAAATGTTGAGCAAGAGCAGTTAATTTTAACTAATTGTTTCTATGTCTTTCTGCACTGAAAAGTTTAGGGTCTAATGTGATTTCTGTGAAGGCGGTAGTTTAAATAAAATATTTAGACCCAGAAGAACGTACCTTACCAGTCTAAAGTAACTGAAACACACAGTCATTTAAAAACATTTTGAGTCTGAACTAGCAGACTATATCAATTAAAGGGCAAGAATAATAAGAGTAATCTGTTGTAGCCTGCCTTGTAGGGTGGTTATTGACGTATATGGAGAAGGCAAGCTACCTGGGCTTCTAGGTGTTATACAACTTCATTTCCCTCAGCGAAGCCTAGATGCTCTCCAATACCAATGTGTGCATACTTTCAAAGTGGTATTGTATATATGCTTAAAAATCTTGTCAACAATGTATTGATTTTCAGGCAAGCTATCCTGTACCAATGAGGGTTCAACAAAGTGGGTAATTATATTCATAGTATCAGAGAGAGCTAAAGTGTGGCTTTGCCAGGAGCTCAGAGGAGGGACAGGAGGATGATTCACTGCCAAGAAAGAGAATGGGAAATGGGCTGTGTTTCAGAGGCCACAATCTTTCCCCTATTTCCCTCCAGCACAACCATCTCAGCTCCATTATTTTGACCAGCTTGCTTCCCCTCAGGCACTTGCAATACCCAAGTCCACATGAGGTGCAGAACCATGACCTAATCTGTCACCTCTGCGCGTCCACAGGGAAGTCGCTCCTCCAGTGAAGTTGCTCTCTAGAATGTATGGGTCACCCTACACCAGAAAATGGGAGGAACCCTGCACATGTTTCACCAGGTGCCATGAATTAATGTGGACAGGGGAAATAAAGATGAATGCCCCCTTTTTTGCCTGCATACTATTGAACAGTTCAGATTAGGGCAAACCAGGCTGATAGCCCAGACTGAGGAAAATCCACAGCCATGTCTGTGCCTTTAGACCAGAAACGTTCTTAGAAACCATGCATTCAGATGTAATCAAAGCTTTTCAAAAGCCCAGCAGGTACCACCAGGATGCAAGCAAATTTTGGAATTTCCACCTCCCATTAAATTCCTCACTTGGAAATGAAAAACAAGTGAGATTCTCATTTATAGAAAGGTCCTTTTACATTGCAAAAAGGTATGAATAAGAATCAAATATATTGTGTTGCATATATATAACTAATGTCTTTACATGTGTACAGAGTATCTTGTGTGCAAGGAAGCGCTCTAATATTTGTTCAGTATTTCATCTCCCAATATAATTTCAATATGTAAAACTAATGTTACTTATACAGCACACTCTTGTAAGTCATACAGATGTAGTTTGTTCCACCAGGAAGGATTTATTAGTCACAAATCCTAGCCAGATTTTTTCTTTTTCTTGTATGTTGTAGTATTCATAAGACAATTGAGTCTGGGAACTTGAAAACATCCTCACATGCAGATCTACATATAAAGCATACCTTTTAATTTATTGTTTAGATATTAGGTGCTGTGACAAGATAAGTCATATGACGTGTAATTGGCCTGGTGAGGATTTATTGGTGTGTATAATGTATACACTTTTATTAAAGTACAAGAAGAAAATTACTTTGTCAATCATTTCTAAGATAAAAAGGGCCTGGAGAAAGCATTAATTTTTCTGCTGTCACTTTTGGCACTGTAGTCCTTTCTATGTACAACTACACTTTTAAAAATATTGCTACTGTGCTTTAATCATAAATAATACAGAAGTTTTCCGGTTTCTGATTTGACATAAAAAATGGTCAGATGTGTTCACATGTGCAGGAGCATGCGCACACAAATCAAGCAGCCAATATCTGAGTTAATAATTTATAATTAAAAATCCAAATAGATAAAACAACACATGGGAATGACACTGGTGTCCCTGTTCTGTCAGAGGAGAGGTAACTCCATCTATAGGTATAATCTACCCAAGGCAAAATGCATATTTCCACCTATGTTGATATTTTTCCACCTTGTTGGAAATAAGACCTGTATAATCATCATAGGAAATAAAAGGATTTTATTTGCTTTGCTTATACTTCAGCCTTATCCACAACTACATTAGCTTGCTCACAAAGACCTAAGGAAAAGTAAGGTCTTTTCTCTTGGAGAGTAGATCTGCTGTCCAAACCCTTTCAGTTCCACCCATCACTGCAAGCAACAAGGTCGACTCTCTCTGCTCCTGCTTCCTTGTTTCATCTCCTGTGTCAGCTTTCATTTGATTGTACGCTGTTCTAGGGAACCACAACAAATTTTGTCACAAACCATCCACAAGATAGATTCACACAACAAAGCAGAAAAGGTTCTGTCTTCGGTCATACATGGAACAGATTAGCCTAGAATTTGACTGGGTTATCTGCTGGGATTTTTGTAAAAGAAAAATAACACTAACTTGTCCTTAGGCAAAGCTAAAGTCCATCTCTGGCTCCATAAGCTTCTATGTCCAAACACCTTACAGTTAAAAAAGTTTACAAGGTACTGGGTCATACCACCCAATCCATCATAGGGTACCACGTCTTTGGAACTCAAAGCTAGTTCTCCTTAAACTAGAGGAACATCCATTTGGGCTGCTCAAAGAATTTCAAATGTAACAACTCTCCTTTGAGCTGGCATTTCAATAATATAATAAGCCAAGAATTCCTAGGATAGCAATTCTTTCGGTCACTTCCCAAACACATTATTTACACGTGCATACACGATCAATTGTAGATCAAGCCTGGGGAAGGCCTGTGCAGAATATGCCAAGCCACTTAATAAGCAAGTACCAACCCAGTCTCTTATTTATTGGCCACCTGTTTTGTAGTCCATTCACTCAGAGCCTGAACTAAGCCATGTCAGGAGGCTGTAAACCCACACCAGCAATCCCAACAAAAGTCCCAAGGGGGCTACATGGGCCCAGGTCTGCTCTTGGAATGAAGAGCTGGTGGCCAACACTCCTTAATGGGATGTCTCCTGAAGTCTGAAGCTTGAAAAATGCAAGTGTTGGCCTAACTGTTCTGTTGCAGAGCAACTCTGACTTAACTTCAGAGGGAAGAGAGTCAGAGCCATACCAAACAGTCTGGCATGGAACAGCCCCTTCCATTCTCTCATGCCACATCACCTCCCTTTTTTGGCTAAATATTCTTTTGCTGTGGGTTTTTTTTCACATGTAACTTCCAAAGCATTCATGAACTTGAGTCTTTAGAGAACTGTAAAATAACATAGCACCACATTGCCTCCCCTGTCCTCTTTCCAGCTTGACAGAAATCTTTAGATCTGCTCTATAGAGCCTGCCAGCGGAGGTAAGAGAGCAGCTGACAGTAGCTACTGCTTCTCATCATCTGGATGCAGATGGGGGGAATAAATGGGTATTTTTCCAACGTGGTTTACAACTAAAGCCAGATGGAATGGGATGGTTCATTTCAAAACAGTTAGCCTTCCCATTACCCCAGAACAGGGGGCCTACACCCAAAATTTTCTTGCAAATAGTCTGTGACACAGGCTAATCCCAGGACCATGCCTGAGCATCATCTGGGAGCATGATGATTTATGCAGACCAAAACTGCACCAGTACTATACACACATCTTCCCCCAGTTCTTTACTAGGATTTTTCTACTTTTCACCTCTACTTCCAAACCTCTGAACTCCTGATCCCAACCACTATGGCCACATCCATCTTCCTCCTCCTGCTGTGCTTCACGTCCCAGCCATTCTCAATGCACCAGTCCCCAGCTTGCCTCATCTTCTCATGGGGCTCACTGTATTTGAAAACCTTAGGAGCCAGAACAACCCTCCAGTGACAAAAGAAAAAAAAGGCACAGAAAGATGTTTCAAAGACTAACAGGTTGGCTGTGTGCAAGGGCAGCACTTCCCTAACACACAGGCAATCTAACTGCCAAATTCAAGTCCTTGCCTGAAATAACAGTTAAAAGCAGAAGAGGCAAAAACTTGTTAATAAAACGACTGTAAGATTTTTGTTTTAATATTGGCAGAAAAACATATTTTCCCTGACCCAGTTTTTAAAAGTGCTGATTCATTTTTCTTTAAAGCTTCCTAAAATATTCAGCTAAACAGAGACACTTTTCACATTTTGGGAAAGTTTTAATCCAAATTATTACAGTCTGGCAAAGTTATAAGTCACTGAAAACAGAATTTAACCATGATAAGGCTGTAGTTAATCCTCAGAGGGGGTTATTACACCAATAACAATTTTAAAATATTATGGAATTACTTAATTTTTTATTTCTTGACTTGGAGAGATTTCTGGTCAAAACATTTTTGACGTCTAATTATGATAGGGGAATACAGCACTAGTAAAAGTTATTGCAGCACACCACTCAGACTGCTAGATTTTGCCAAGAAAAGAAGTTTCTTGGTAGGGGGAACAGTGGAAGAGTTGCAGAGACCTTGCTATTCTTCCTAAGCCTGGATTTTCTTCCACAGGATAATACAGTCACTGGTAACAAATTCACATGTCCATTCTGGAATGCATTATTTTGTTATCTTATGTAAGAAAGGGAGAATGCAGGGAAAAAAACATATATACATTGATTTTATTGCTTTTTCAATACCATAATGTTGTGAATATCATCCCTTAACTGGCAGAAAGATGGGTTGCCCTGGATCATTTCAATAGAACACACAGTTCAGACTAGAAAGCAGAAAAAGTGATAAATCTCCCTTTCAAACATCAGCCACCACTCTTAGCATCGTTGCATCAGGCAAAAGCATTCTGGTTTTTAAAGCTTCAAATTAGGAGTGAGGAATAGTTGGTTTTAATTTTGTTTAAAAGCACAATGTTATATTTGCTTATTTAAGCTTCATTAAATTCAGGTTCCCATCTGCCTCTTTTTCATACGTTTTCAAATCCTAAGTAAAAGCATTAGTCCTCTCTGCTGGTTATAAGCCATTCCTGTCAGTTATTCATCTCTTGACAAAAAAAAAAAACCTCCACCCTTAAAAGTTTAGCTGCTACCTCTATACAAAAAGCAACAACACTACCAAAAAAAAAAGCCACAAAAAAGGCCCCCAAAACCACAAACTCCTGGCCTTTCCAAACAGGACAATATATTTGTAACAACATCTTTACCGAGTTCATGTATCTTCTTTATTGCCCTTCATAAACAGGCTATTGGATCCTTCGGACTTCCAACGTGAAAAATGAAAGAATTTCCTCCCATTCTTGCCTCTCTTATCTCATAATTGCTTTGTTCAGAGCAGTAGGAGAGACCAATATAAATGTGTCTGCTGTTTTATTTGCCCTTTTCAAGCTCATTCATACTCTTCTTGAGGGCATTTTTTTTCCCCTTTTCCTTTTGAATTTGTATCTGTTACTGCTCCCTGTACACACAAGGAAGCTAAATTGTTCAAGATTTTATTCCAGAGCTTTATGTAATACAGATAGCAGAACAAAATACTTAACAATGAGATTTCACAGTGCCTTGTGATGATGGTACAAGGTAAAAAATTTAGGGATGTGTTCAGCCCCAAGGAATACCCGTATCACTGAACTTTTGTTCTCAAATGTGTTAATCCTCTGAGCATGCAACATCAGCCATCCTTTCTTCCAGACATTTTGAGCTACATTGTTACAGCCCTTGTTTTGTTTCATGAGGAAAAGGATGCAGGAGGTGTCTGGATACCAACAACTGAAAGCTCTGTCCTGCACCATAGGGTTCACAGCTCATGCACCTCTTGAAGTATAGCAAATACGACTGGAGAAAGTAAAGAGGCGGTTTCAGGGAAGATGTTATTTCTCATTATTTCAGAGATATAAATTGTTGTGTGGAGCTTCAAAGAAAGCTCAGGACAGGAAACTGTTCATAGTGGTTTTGGATGGCAAGGTTTTGGTATCAGGGAGGGCTACAGGGGTGGCTTCTGTGAAAAGTTGCCAGAAGCTTCCCCAATGTCCAACAAAGCCAATGCCAGCCAGCTACAAGACAGATTCACTGCTGGACAAGACTGAGGCCATCAGCTACAGTGACAGTGCCTCTGGGATAATGTATTTAAGAGGGGGAAAAAGTTGCTGCACAGGAGCAACTGCACCTGGAGAGAGGAGTGCGAGAGCACCAGCTCTGCAGACACCAACTCTGCAGACACCAACTCTGCAGACACCAGCTCTGCAGACACCAGCTCTGCAGAGGAGTGTGAGAGCACTAGCTCTGCAGACACCAAGGTCTGTGAAGGAGGAGGTGCTTCAGGCACAGGAGCAGAGATTCCCCTGCAGCCCATGGTGTAGACCATGGTGAGGCAGGCTGTGCCCCTGCAGCACGTGGAGGTCCATGGTAGAGCAGATCTCCACCTGCAGCCAATGGAGGTCCATGCTGGAGCAGCCTGTTCCTGAAGGACTGCACCTGTAGAAGGGACCCACACTGGAGCAGTAGAAGGGACCCACACTGTGGCAGGTTATGAAGAACTGCAGCCTGTGGGAAAGACTCACATTGGAGAAGTTCATGGAGGACTGTCTCCTTTGGGAGGGACCCCACGCTGCAGCAGGGGAAGAGTGTGAGGAGTCCTTCCCTGAGGAGGAAGGACCAGCAGTGAGGAACTGAACACATACCCCATTCCCAGGAGCAGGAGGTAGAGAATTCAGCAGTGATGTTGAGTCCAGAGGAAGGGCAGGGTGGGAGGAAGGCGTTTTAACATTTGGTTTCATTTCTCATTACCCTACCCTGATTTGATCTGCAATAAATTAATTTCCCTAAGTCAAGCCTGTTTTGCCCATGATGTTAATGCTGAGTGGTCTCTCACTGTCTGACCCATGAACCTTTTGCTGTATTTTCTTTCTCCTGTCCAGCTGAGGAGGGGAGTGAT
>NW_009938936.1:23253-29357 GCF_000696875.1 Nestor notabilis | reverse complement strand
ATAAGAGGGCTGGAGCACCTCCCGTATGAAATCAGACTGAGAAAGCTGGGGCTGTTTAGCCTAGAGCAGAGAAGACTGTGTGGACACCTCATAGCAGCCTTCCAGTATCTGAAGGGGGCCTATAAGGATGCTGGGGAGGGACTTTTTGTTAGGGACTGCAGTGATAGGACAAGGGGTAGTGGGTTTAAACTTAAACAGGTGAAGTTTAGATTAGATAAAAGGAAGAAGTTCTTTACTGTGAGGGTGATGAGGCACAGGAATGGGTCACCCAAGGAAGTTGTGAATGCTCCATCCCTGGCGGTGTTCAAGGCCAGGTTGGACAGAGCTTTGGGCAACATGGTTTAGTGTGAGGTGTCCCTGCCCATAGCAGGTGGTTTGGAATTCGATGATCTTGAGGTCCTTTCCAACCCTAACTGTTCTATGATTCTGTGATTCTATCCACTGCTTAAGCCTTCTCGAGGGAACAGGAATGTCACCCTTTATTAGGAAAGGTACGGGGAGGGGATCCCAGTTTTTATCTCCTGGATTTCATACTTGTGCCTGAAAGGATGGTCAGCCAGATGAGAGTCAGTTCAGTCCTATCAGTGACTGTGTTAAATTTCCAGCTTTGCCTGTAATGACTTCATTTGCAAAGCAGGATCCTGCCTCCCTGACCCCTTCAAGTGAGGGCAGAGTTGTTGGGCTATAATAAAGGTGGTGATTTGAAGGAGGGGATTAAAGCTACTTAGAACAAGAGATGAAAGAGGATACTTAGAAAAAGAGGTGAAGGATGTTCAGTTCTGCCTAGAGACAACTAGTGTTTAATTTATGGCTTCTGGCTGACCGTAGCTTTGTGTTTGTCAGGTCTAAACTGAGATACTCATGGGTTCTGACATGGCCACCATGTTTAAAAATTGGCTACAAGGAAGAGACAGAAGTGAGGAAAGCAAAACATGGTATCAGTGAGAGGACATAAAAGTGAAAGATACACTAGTAATGCAGAGGATACTTATAATGAAAGAAATTTCATGCGGAATGACATATAATAACAGCAAATGGAGCAAAATTCTTTTACAGCTTTTGCCTGGGAAAGGCACTGGAGACAAAACCCATGTTATGCAGCAGCATAGGGCACATCCCAATCCACCTTTTGGCCATGCCACAGAAGGACTCCTACGTCTGGACTCCTTAGTACACCCCCACACACCATGGTAACCAGAGATCCCACTGTATAGGCAACTGTGTTTGGGCTCTCCTGCTCCCTGCGCAGAGCTGGGGGCTGCTATGCTGGAGAGACTGACAATTGTCAGGGCTTGAGCATGAATTAGGAGGTGGTGACAGCTAAGATAAGAGTTAGAGGGTGACATAGTGTCATGGAAGTACATTATTGCCAGCTTACTCTTACAAGGCTCAGGAAAAAAATAACAGACCTGATCATAAAACTTCATTGATCCCAAATAACACTGCAAAGGGAGGTGACCCTTTTGGCACCAAGCAGAAAACTGCACACCTGCAAAAAATGTATTGGTACCCTTTTCATGGGTTGACTGTAAAACTAGAAAGTGCTTCTCTAAGGTAGAGATGGCCCACTCTCCAGTTTTGTCTTGAAAGGACCATTGCAGAAAACCAGACCAACCTGACCACCCTAGTGATAGATTTTAACTGTTAGTGAGCCCAGACTCTGACCAGATATGCTGTTAGAGAGATCAGAGTCTCAGTTCAGACAGCATTACCTTGGGTTTCCCACCTTCATGGGAATGCTTTGCACAACCTAATGTTTGATATGCCCAGCTATGGCAGTCTGATGGGGACCTGCTGGATACCAGATCAGGATATTGATGCATCATCATATAACACTAAGCTACAAATATCCCCTTTTCTGTAAAACAATGCATTCCATACTTCCTGGATTATTTATTACAGCTGTGTGTCAATAGTGGTTAGTCCTTTTATTGGCATTATCTGCCTTGAGTAAACAAGGCATGCAAACCAGAGACCAGAACAAAAGGCTTCTTAATCCAGCCTAGATGTAAAACTTCCATGAGGAGTCTTGTTCCCACTGATGTGAGTGATAACTTTCTTGCTGACTATAGTGGGAGTAAACTCCAGTCTTTCTAAAAGTAACCTCCAGAAACAACATCTTCAGACAACATTTTTCTTTTCCCTTCAGCCACAAAGTTGTTGTTCTTCAAGGACAAATACACAAAGTCATTAGTTAAAAATGCTTTAAGAGTGCTTCAAAAGTTCACTCTTCAGGAGAGTGAGCAAAGTACATTTCCTTTGAGTCTCAGGCTACACACTACCTTTAGAGAAAGCTGCAGAAGAGGGTACAGCTATCCCAGGACCTGAGAGCAGTTGGTTTATAAGATGTTTCTTAACTTTCCTCAGAGCTTTGAACTTCAAAGGTGTCTTTGAGTGCCTGCTCTGAAATCGTCCTGCAGGCGGGACAAAATCCTATCTTGGCAGGTAGCAGGCATCTGATAGAGTGGTGTCTGTGCCATGCAACTCTATAGCTGCAGGTCAGAAGGCCATGTGGCAGGTGGTCCAGAGCCTCTTTTCAGATGGGCTGCAAGCAGCTGAGAGGGCAGCACTTAATTAATTTAACAGTGAAGCTTTTATGTTGCTAATAATCTGCTAACATTTTAAATCTTTACCTCTGTGGTTTTAATACTGTCAGTATCTACACCCACTTTTGCCAAAAGAAAAATTCATTACAGCTTTTTTGTTGAACTTGCTCAGAAATCAAGAACAAGATTTTAGGTGCATAGGACAAAGCTGCCCTTAGGCAGTGTTAACTTGTCTTACTGACATTTAAATGGCCTAAATCAAGGTGACAAAGATGTTAGTGGCATTATGTGAAGAACTGTTCTGTAGGAATGAGTTGTTCTTTAGAACAATTTATATTCAGTGCAGAGAATTAAGAATAAGTGGGTTTAACGTGAGGCTCACGTGTCATCATTTTCCAGCTCTTATTATTTGTGGTGTGACTAATGCACGATTACTCTTCATCTGTGCTCATGACTAACTTATCTCTGTCCTGTATCCTACTGCAGAGGCTTGTTCCAAATTACCACTTAGAGCCTTAATTGCTGCTCCATCTCCCAGAGAAATAAGGCACACGTGATTGTATTTCATTTCTCCTTTCCCATCCTGGGACAGCATTTGGGCACTTCTCAGAGACTGAGAGACCGTAGATCCCCCTACAGGGGAAAACCAGCTCACAAGGGGTACTGCCTGCTGGCTTGCTTTTCTCTAATGTTCTCTACCGTGATTGTTGCTTGAATGCTTTTAAATTCCTCAAATGAGTCTTGAGGATGGACACAATTGCTCGTGTATATAATGTTGGGTAAGAAAGCAGTTGATGAGAGTGCAATGATTCCACAGAAGACCAATACAGTGCTGGAATGATTGACTTAGCCGACTTTTTTGCTTCTGCTATGGGTTTTATTCTTCCAACAGATGCTGTAGAAGCTCTGGTGTTAGATGCCAGACTGATCAAAAATAATAGCAAATATGTTATTAAGTATTCACTGCTCCAGGACAGAAGTAGTGAATGAGTACTAGACCATGTCCACACTGAATTTCATAGCAAAAGGATATTTTTACATTTAAGATGATCTTCAGTATCATGAGAATGGACATAAAGTAAAGCTGGGAAAAATGTATTCTGAAGAAAGAATAACGTTTTTGCTTCTACTTTTGGATAACTGTTGTCTAACCCAGAGCATTTTACAGATTGAAAAGTATAAACAACATTCATTCCAACACACAAATTTTGCAAAAAGCCTATATAAGTGCTTCAGGTAAAAAGGGCAAAAATTTCTTCTGAGACCTAGATTTAGGTTTGAGGCCCTGATTCAGTCAAATGCTTATTATGCAAGTTTTTAACCTTAACTACTTGAGCAGATATTACATAAATAAACTGAACTGCCCTGCTACTTGAAAGGAGGCATGTTCTAAAGCATTTTGGTAATCAGAATCCTGAGTTGGTCACTCAGGCTGGTCACTTAAACATGTCTGCACTCTGATTAACTAAATTCATTCAATTCAGAATAGTTTTTTACAGAACAAGTTGCTAATGCTATTGTGTTCAATAGAAAGGTTTCATGCTAGAAATTCACATCTATTAATTGTTTAATTCCACCACTTCTTGATCAAAGTGTAAGTAGAGTCTTTGAAATTCTATCTAAAATATAAGAAAGTTGTTTGTTCGTTTGTTTTTCTTCATAGGCAGTAAAAGACTGGGTTAAAAACTGGCCTGACAAATCATTTAAAGAGAGGAAGGAGAAAAAGGGGGACTAGTGTTCCCATTTCCATTATCTTCTGTTTTAAAAGTAAAATGGCAAATTAATAAAAAAATAATCAGACGGTTTCAGGCAAACCTGAGCAGGAGTTCACTCTTTCTGTTTGACAATTAAAGTAATTATCCCCTTATCTCCCAAAGCTTAGCTATGTGCCTGAATCATGTGAGACTTGATAGTCATGCTGAAGGTTAAATCCACTTATCAGGGCTTGCTGTGCTGAGCTTTCTTGGGCAAAGGAAAGGCAGCAGACATATAGACAGAGTTTAATGAAATGTTGAAAATGACAGGATGCAAAAAGGATGAAAAAAGAGGTGACAAATCATATGCTGAGAAGGACTTGTGCGTAGGTGGGTAGCCTCCAAGTGAGCATGACTAGAAAGGAGGCTAATTATTTTCATTTGTCTGGCACTGTGCCTGTGTCAGATATGGAAGGGTACAAACAAAAGTTGTGAGTTGTCCAATCTCCATGTAAAACAGACATTCCTGAGACTTAAGAGAACTTCAGAGGCTAAAAGGATCGCTGCAGATATCAGGAATGTCATATTTTGTTTTTAAATTGTATTCAACAAATCTTGTCTCTTTCCAGTTAAGACGACATTGACAATTTATTTATTTATTTATTTTTAAACTTTAACAATTATTTTAAAATAGCTGCAGGATCCTCATATTGGCATTTCTTTTTTATGTGATCACATGTGCAAGAAAACTGAGGTTAATTCCCACATACAGATGTTGTATGCTGATAGAGACTGATGTGTCTAGCATTCAGGTATGTATCATATGATATCCATGGTTGATACACATCTCATTTTCCTGTAAAACATCCTCTCTGTATGTTTGGATTGTAGACCGTTTAGGAAGGGACTGCTAGATCATTTAGACTGCCTGGCTGGTGCCACAAAACAATATGTTACAAATTTGCCACCTCACAGTATCCTGGGTTCAGCTACAGCAGTCATTTTTTCTCCTTCTTAGTAGCTGGTGCAGTGCTGTGTTTTTGATTTTCAGTCTGGGAACAACGCTGATAACACCGATGTTTTTAGTTGTTGCTCAGTAATGTTTACTCTGACCAAGGACTTTCTCAGTCTCATGCTCTGCCAGGGAGGAGGGGAAGCCGGGAGGAAGCAGAGGCAGGACACCTGACCCAAACTGGCCAGAGGGGTATTCCATACCACAGCACGTCATGCCCAGTATAGAAACTGGGGGGAGTTACCCGGAAGGCCCAGATCACTGCTCGGGTCGGGCTGGGTATCGGTCAGCAGGTGGTGAGCGGTTGTGTCCTCTCCCCTTGTTATTTCCCTTATCATTATCATTATTGGTGGTAGCAGTAGTGGTTTGTATTATACCTTAGTTACTGGACTGCTCTTACCTCAACCTATGGGAGTTACATTCTTTTGATTCTCCTCCCCATCCCTCTGGGAGTGGGGGAGGAAGAAGGGAGAGAGTGAGTGAGTGGCTGCATTGTTCCGAGTTACCAGCTGGGCTTAAACCACAGCACACAGCAATATTAGAAATTAACAGATAAGTGATCTGTATCCTTACTTTTATGGAAACGCACAAATATTCTAGGCTGTAAAAGTCAAAACTACCTGAGACAAGATACAGGTATAAATCTGTTGGTTTTGTGATGAAAAAAGAAGTAATTGTTTCAAAGAGGATTCTAAAGAAAAATTTATCACCTTCAAAAACTAAAAAGGTAATTCATAGAGAAGAATACAGGAATAAAAAAAAAAACAATAAAAAAAGCTATCAAATAACCTTTACACTATCACATGTTCCCCGGAGACTTCTTAGACTTCTCGAGGAATTTTCCAGTGATAA
>NW_009938936.1:8246-23177 GCF_000696875.1 Nestor notabilis | reverse complement strand
CCAAATCTTACGGTGTGATTATCATTGCCATCCCTCCATCAAACACACACACTTAAACACCGATACTTTTTTGAGGCTGAAAATTGGAGATATGTGTTTAATCTTCCACCTTGTTTTCAACACCTTCTCTCGTCTGGCCAGAATCAGTAGTTTCACAGGTGGATTGCTGATGTCTTAAAATCACTTTGTAGTTACACACAGAAAAGATGATGTTTATATTCTTTGTTTACTCAGTTCATTGAAAAACTTTGAAGGTAAAAAAAAATCTACTCAGGAATAACAACTACTTTAAAACGTAAAAAAAAATAAAAAAAAATGCTCCAATCTGAAACAAAATGTTTAATTGCAGAACCAATAAATAGCAGTAATTTTATCATAGTTACTCAGATTGAATTGATTCACACTGTTCAACGAATAAAAATTTGGAACTCAGGGTGTGTTAATATAAGAAAAAAACACTCCATCTGATTTGTCTTAGAGGGAATTTGAAAATTCAAATAAAAAAAAATTATGAGAAAGAGTTTCTCTTTCTGCTTAAAAGTTATTTTGAAAGGAAATTTCTTCAGGGTACTAGTATTCCCATCTCTAGATATATACTCTGATTGAAAACACTGGTATTGAAGCTGATAACTATTTTTGAATACATGGACCTGAGACATTTTCAGATCTGCTCTACATCAGAGCAGACAGTCTTTGGGTTGTTGGAGTTCCTGCTCACCTGGAATACAAGTAATTCTTCTTTAACCAGCTGAAGAGAGATATGTTGTACATCAGTATGGATGTGTACTGTTTTTGTTTTCAAACGATTATTTTAAAAGAATCTTTTAAATGCAAATACAATTTTCTGTTCTGGTTCACAATGAACTGAAGCCTCTTATTTTTTTCTTGTTTCCTCAGGACTTCTTTATTCTGCTTGGATGATATTAATTTGCAACCATAATATTATAAGGTAAAGTCCATTCTAATTCAGGTCAGCAGGACCCCATTCACTTTAGCATGAATTGGATGAGGCATGAGTTTGTTCTAAGTCTCTTACAGAAGGTTCAGAATCTTACTAAAAGACCAGTGTTCAGAGCCTTTTATCTTTTCATAATCAAAGAATCATAGAATCATAGAATCATAGAATCACAGAATCACAGAATGGTTTGGGTTGGAAAGGACCTTAAGATCATCTAGTTCCAACCCTCCTGACATGGGCAGGGACACCTCACACTAGAATGTGTTGCTCAAGGCTCTGTCCAACCTGGCCTTGAACACTGCCAGGGATGGAGCATTCACCATTTCTTTGGGCAACCTGTTCCAGTGCCTCACCACTCATCAGATCCTGTATCAAATGTACCAGATGTTCATGCTGATCATAAAAATTACGTCTCTGCAAAAAGAAAGTGGAAGAAGCTGAAAATTCTAATAAACGCCCTTCTTTTGTATGCTAAAGGTTCAGTGCAGCACTGTTCTCTCCCCCCTCCTTTGCCTTCTTCCTTTTCCCCTTCCCCTTCTCCCTCTTTTCCTTGAACTCCATGCAAATGCCCTCTGGAAAGGAAGTGTAGGTTGTGTTGAAGACCTGACATACATGCTATGCATTGCAGTAGATGCATTATAATCTAGAAGCCTTTACACCCAGCAAATTCAAGAGCTCCACTAGCCTATAAACACTGGAAATTAATGACATGGCAGCCTCAGGAAATAGGACTTCAGATGTGCAAGTGCCTCATGGGAGGAACTTATTACTAGAGTTACAGTAAATTGCCACTGAATGAATGCTGGAGGAGCTTCCAGCACTTCATGAACTTGATCTTGTCTGATTTCAAGGGCTAAGTGAGTTTTGGCATGATTAAATACCAGAAACTGTGACTATCTGAAAAAGGCTTGGACTTCCAGGCTTCTTACATCAACTTGCAGTGATAATAATACATGGTATGTATTGTAGCAGCTTGCTCAAGGTTTTTTTTGTCTTTAAAGCTAGTTACTGAGCTAGGCAAGCATATGCTACTGAGGCTCCTCTGCTGAGATTTTAGACTAATTTTGTATATATGTGACATGGTGGGAGTTTGGGAGAATGGGGCTGCAGAAAGGCATAGTCCAGTTTTTTATTTTTGGCCCCTAGCAGACTCAGTGTATTTGACTAGATATGCATGAAGAAAGAAGCCAAGCTTTAACTGCTACTTGCTTTGATGTATGACAGACTTTCACTTTCATTTCTGAAAGTTTTTTTCCTGTCTTAAATCTTTGTTAAGTGACATGATAGCAACATTATCTGTCCTGAAACCACCCTACCCTGAGGTGTGATCTCGATAAGTCTTTATAGACTGAAGATGGCTCCAGTCAGCAATTAAAGTGCCATAAGGTGTCTCATACATCACACCAGATTACACGAGGTGTTTCATGCTGGATGAAATTTACCTCTGCAGCATAGTGGTGTTTGCTTCATTCATTATTGTTGTTTCCATTAAAATCAAGCTCTAGTTATAGGTGTGCAAGTCCAGAATTGCAATTGTTCCAGAGGGGATGGCAAATTCAATTGTACACTTTCTAATGGATGGTTGACTGATGAAGAAAAGATGAACAGTAACATTGTCAACATTGACAATACATGTCTTGTACTGATCTGTTCAGATACGTAGCGACAAACCATTTGGTATGGCTGCACCAATGATGAAAACAAGGGAGTTCTTCTCATTTCAATGAAGATTAGTGGTGTCCATTTGTGGTGTTACGCTTCTTAACTGCCTGTTGTTAAAGATATTTGTAGCAGAGAAATTAACTGTAAAAAAATCAAATGCTGCCTCAGTGAAATTTCAAGCAGTGCTGGGAAAACAATAGAAAATATATTAAACAGAAAATTTCATAGCCCAGCACACCCACAAATATTCAGGAATACCTGCTATTCTGGAATTTGTGGGTGCTACTGATATTCAGCGTATGTTGTTTGCTCTTCTGTTAGTAAGTTTCTGCTACTGAGTGGATAACTCAAGCTATACCATGTCCTTGAAAATCTTTTTTTTCTAGTTGCCATTAAGAACACATGAGTTTGAGTCTCCACTGCCACATTTCATGTACCTTTAAACCAGGGACCTGCAAGAAATGGTACATTTAGGCTTAACATTTTAATGACTAGTGCTTTAGCTCAGCAGAGGAAAGAAGATGACAGATATGTGGGGGCTAAAGTCTCACCCAACTGCTAAGCTCACTCTGCCAGAGCTCTGAATGAGAGCTTTTGTATGCATTCTCCACATTGTAGACTACTCTGCATAACACTTATGACTTCAGAGGAATTTCGAACAATATGCATAGACAGTGCCTGTGATCCAGCTGTCTTCATTTGTCTACAGAATTAAATATCTGTTACTAGAAAACAGAAGAATATCACTTTTTCACATCCACCTTTCTTAGAGACAGGTATTCAGATTTGTGTGTGACACCAGGGAAACAAGGCAAAACTGTCCAAACACATAGTGCAACCTGAACGACTGTTGGACCACTGCTGCAAAAATCCAGTATTCATCTGGTAAGAGACACACACTTCTAGCTTCTTAAAATCCAAGGGCGGTAGGATGAAATATGTCAGGGGAGGACTGTTCTTAACAAGAACATATCTTTCGGGCATTTGATGAATGGCTCCTTTAGGTTAACAGATAGTGGTCCTGCATGCATGAATGAGCAAAGCCCTAAACAGGAAGAAAATGCTTGTGTGTGTTAAAAATGATAGCTTTCTGGATGAGTGCCTACATTATTTGTGTGTTGGGGCTTTTCCCGCAGGAACTGTTTCCTTGGTAGTGTGGAAATGGAGTCAAACAGGGTTACTTCCAGGGTTGAGCCTGTCCATGAAGCAGACCTCAGTGTTAGGGTCTGACTGATGTGTGAGATTTGTGTCATAAGAAAAGACTGTGAGATTTTATCCTCCTCTAGAAGTTAGTTTGTCCACTCATTACTGCTGGGATTTGGGACGTTATCAGGAAGACACTGACAAGAAAAAATATTTTTAGGTTATTCTGGGGACAGAACCAGTGGCCTTGTCAAAATTACACCAGCAACTTTTTAGATACATATTCAGCCCTGGCTAGGTTCACACTGGTTGCCTGCAGTCAACAGTGTTTCTTAATTTGGGGAAAACCACCAGTTCTGATTAAAAACACAAGTAGAACTACATCTTTTCCAACCCAGCATCTGTTTTCTATCTAATCCACTCATTGCTAACAATCCATTTGGAGTCAGATAAGATATATTTCTGTTCTACAGGGAAAAGTTCAAGTAGAAATCAACTAATTGTTGAGAAGAAAAATTAGCCACATGTCTGTGTTAAGAATGGGCGTGCAATTGTGATGATCGTTGGTTGCTTTGGAATAATCGTTTGTGTGATGGGGTAGCTGAGGTAGAGTTGAAATGAACCAGTGAAGAAGTGGGAGAGCCTTCCATACTTCCTTAAACATTGTTTCGTTTGGTTTGGTTTTATTTTGTTTGGAAGAAAAGGGTTTCAGTTGAACAGTTCTTCCTTAAATGCTGAAATGTTCTAGGAAGTAACCGGTGAAACTGATCATATAAGAGTTTTTTATTGTTTTTTCCCTCATACTTCCAGGGATGGATTCTTTCATGCTGGAATCCCATCCAGGGGTTCATTTGATCTGCCTTTAGCTTCCTTCCTTTGACAAATTATCTTCTTTGTGGTGTTAGGGCAAGTCTGTAAGTGCAAGTCCACATTAACAAAGGGATCTCGGTTTACCATATCCTCTGTGGCTCAGGCTTTACCATCTTGGATGCAGTGTCATGCTAATCACTTGTGGTTTAGGCAATATCTGCTAAAGTAGCTCTGTCTCAGGCTTAGCTCACATAGCTTCTTTGCTTAATGCCATATCCAATGAAATAGGGATAGTAGAATCACCTGACCCTGAAAGTTGGAGAAAAGGAAGGGATTATTATGAGATGTATGAATCCCTGTTTAAGCAGTTAATCTCATTATGAAAACACAAAAGATAATAGAGTCAGTCTATGTCCGTGTTTGTAAGGTGCTGGAAAATTTGGTATTAAGCACATCCATTTCATTAGGTTGGTACTGAACTAGTGCACTGTGTGCGCTGTGTATACTGTTAGTGGACACTGTGGTGTTGACAGCACTATGTTCCTAGTGACACAAACTGATATCCTAATCACTTACGCTCTCCAGGATATCAGTTACACTTTTCTCAAGTGTTGTAGGACCATTAACCTTAGCTTACCTCTCAGATTCAGTGTGGTTAATTATAGCCTAAATATCTAAGCTTTCATCTTGCAATGGCAATTAGATATGGTAATCTGCAATCCTTTGTAGCCTAAAGTGATGCACAAGAGTGTTCTGTGCTGCTAAACGGCTGCCATGTTCTGCTCTAGAAGAGGCTCTGTTTTTCACAGTGGGAGATTAAGACAGCTATTTTTAAATATACTCAGTGTCAGTGGAAGTAGACACATAAACAAATAAACATGGGCTGAAAGGTATATTGCACTTCAAAGTAGTAGAAATGTAACCATTTTTCCTGTAGATCGGTCATGACTGTTGTAAGGAATATAAAATAACCTCAATATCAAAACTTCCCTTTTTTTTTCCTCAGTGCTCAAACCTTTGAATGAAATTTGCTGAATAAAGTCAGGCTGACCATTTCAACTGATTTCTTCTTCAGTTGGCATATCTTTGGCCTCTTATTTTGTCACAGTCATATGCATTTGCAGTCACCTGATATTGTCATCTTCTAGACAGGAACTGAATTAAACTGGTCTTTATTCTTGACTGCCATATAATTTCTAAGTAAGCTTGTCATTTTACACACTTACCCTATTGGTTCATAAAGACCTACCCTATTCATTGCTTCTACAGGGTAAGTCCTGCACAGCCTACTGAAGTCAAAACAACTCTAAACACAACATCTTTTGTGCCCTCCTCAGTGTCATGCACAACCAGAGCCTAACTTTCTATTAAGACCTATGGTAGTGCTAACCACTGGAGATGAACTGGGGAAAAATTTTGAAACACAGACCTTATTTGGTGAATTCAGCCTCTTTTTCTTAGGATTGACTTCAACATCTACAAAACCATCTGCTGAAATTCTTAGGTGAGTGTTTGATGAATGCATATGTTGGTCTGTGCATGTCTGTGAACACAGGTATTCACTCTTTGCAGCAGCTCCTGAAATATTTGCACTGGGGACAGAAGAATCTTGTACCACTGGTATTTTTCATCTTTGCCCTTTGGAAGCAATTCTGCCCTAAACCAGAAGCAGCATCTTGGTCCAAAACCACCTGGGCATTCAATGAACCTTGATTATGGGCAGAAGTGTGTCATCCCTTTGTGGATATAGAGACAAACTTTAATGGAAAATGAAGAGGAAAGTTATTGGCAAATCACTTCAGTCCTGTGACATGGAAAACACACAAGCTGCCATGACTTCGGCATGCTTTTGCTACTCTTGCCACAGACTGCTGGGCCTTAGACACCATTAGCTGTATACAGAGCTTCCCCACACTAACAGCAACCAAAATGTAGTGGATCACTTGGTACTGATGCACATGTTGATATCCAGATTATTTAAGACTCGTTTACTGGATTCAGGAGAAGGATCTGGTGAAGCTTCCTTCTGTCTCCACCCTATTCGCCCGCAGCCCTGTGAGGATTTTATAGGCTTTGCAATGTTACTGAACGTCTTTAGACCTCCTCCACTCAAAGCATGCTGCTCTCACTTGCCATTGTATCAACTCTTCATAGATCATTTTTTTTTCCTTGACTCACCAAGTGCCAGGATCCTTTCCTCACCTTTCAGCCATTTGGAGTGCCAAACATTCACTGGTCCTGTGTGTTTCCTTCTTTCATCCTGGTCCTACTCAGATGTCGCTGCTGCGGAATGGAAAGATCGTAAAGCAGCAAAACTAATGGTGTATTTTGTGAGAATTTGGAAACACAGCCTCTAAATGTCTTCCCTAACTGAATATCTCCTTCCCATTTTTGCCAGGATTTCTTCCCTCCCTGCGTCTAATCAAAGGGTAGACCTTTAAAAGCAGTCAGATGCAATATAGTCTAATCATCATTACTGTGTCAGAAAGTTGTTGGCATGGAAGCCCCTGAGTAGCCAGCTTGGTAGTATTTATTGGGATTTAAGAGCTTACTATAACTATGATGTCCAGTAACTGCCTGGATTGATGTTTGAATGGAGAAAGAAAGGAAGAGAGAAGCATATCTTGTCAGAATGTGTACAAGATCAATAAATGGATGGATGGATAGATATGGGTGGATAGGTATTTACTCTGTCCTGCATTGTTATGTTTTATCAGCCAGCTACCTTTATTCTTCTGACATGTCTTGCAACAGTACTGAAAAAAATTAGACCTACCTGTATATTGGGATCATGAGCAGATTTTGTTGCTACTTTTTCCAGTCTTAGTGGCTTCCATTTTCACTGCCTACATACCTCCAGAAAAATATGCTTTCTGTAAGACTGTCTTCTTTTAAAACTTTTTTTACCAAAAGAGTGCTGCCTCAGCACGTGAGTTCCTACCATACGGTTGAAATTCACTGGAAACAGCACATTCTAGGTGACTCTGGAAGCTTGCAGCCAGAGAAAATTTACAGCAGATTCCCACCAATGTGCCATTCTCTCTTGAAGATTCCTAACCCTGCCAGGGCCTCTATCCATCTATTCCACTAGTCTGGATCTATCTCTTTGGCCTTTGCTATGGTAGAAGTGTCTTTCCTGCTCTTTTTTGAAAGCCCTAAGAAAATCTGAAATGTCACAGGTTTTTGGGTCTCCATTATAAGCTGAGGTGAAGTTCCCCTCTTACGATCCCATTGCTTCCAGCCAGGGAAGGATTGCTTGGTTTTTTTCTTTTTCCTAGAGAAGAAAAAATGAAAGAAAAGCTTGTTTTAATGAATCTCTTCATAAGAAAACTTTGTGCTACTGTGAGGTCCAGGCTGAAACCATTTTCAGGATGATGGAGTCACATTATTTGGTGGACTCACCAATACTATAGTAGCACTTCTGAAATATAAAATGAATCTTAAACTAATGGGAAGCCCAGTAATAAATGTCCCATACGCATTCATGTCCACAATGACACACAATTCTGACACACACTTCCCTTACTCTATGAAATGGGATTTTGAAATTTTAGGGTCCAAAAAGACCTGGAGATCAGACTTGTTTTTATTATCTGGGATTTCAGTGGAGCTCTTGAATGTTTATTTCATATTCTTCACTCAGAGCTTCTCCATCTGCCTTTCACTTCTTTCCTGGGATCCTCCCCTAGGCTGTCTTAAGGGAGCCTGGCTGCCACAGCAGTCTCTGATGAGATTAGTCACAATAATGCTGCAGAGTTAAGCTCCTTATAGTGAAGCCTGGGAGAGCTGGTAATATTATTCAAAGAGCAAAAGCCTAAAGCAATGTTTGGCCTGTGTTGTTTTGTTTAAATTATGGCTTGAGGTGGTGGCAGGCCTGCTGCAATATATAGGCAAATGTAAAGGCAAATTTCCTGCAGTGCTACTGTAGGACACTTGACATTCAGTATTATAGTCCACCTATGATACCTGGATGTATGTAGCACCCCACTTATTTCCATCTCTGGAGCCTATAAAATCACATAGGCGAGTGCATGTCTGCTGGCTAGGGTTTCAGTTAATTTCTTTCTTTCTCTTTCCATGTACCAAGAGGAAGTTGCACTGAGCTCTGATGTTAGCCTGACGCCTTAATGCAACAGCATGAAGCATATGGAAAGAGATAACACTGCTTAATGGCAAGAGTTGTAGTTTTCCAGTTGAAAACTCTTTCCTCTTCCAGAATTTTCTGCAGTTCCCATTTTCACTGTTCGTGTGTCATCCCATAAGGGTATTGTGAGTTGCTCTGTGTAACTAAAGTGTGTTACTTTGGCTATAACTGGATAATCATTATTTGATGCATTTTGTAATCTTCTCTTAAGTAGGTTGACCTGGTATGACTTTCATTTTGTGATGCCATGAAAATGTCACTTGACTAGTGCCCTGCCTGAGCACACAGGCATGAATATAACATTTCATGTCTATCCATGATTCCTTATAAGCCCTGAGAACAACAATATCTAGCTAGTTTCTTTGCATGGTCAATTTGCAGTTCCTAATTAGCTTGGCATTAGTCTGTCTCAGTAGCTACAGAATTGAAACCTTGAAAAAAAACCCCACAAAAACCAAATGAGGGGCATCTCTGAATGAAAAGTTCTGATTGCTGGAGACAATTGCGTCTAATAGTATTAAGGACCTTCTCTACATTCCAATCTCAGAAGAAAGCCAGTAGTCAGCTTATATAATTTCAAAAGGCTTGATTTGGGTTTGTTTTTCACAGAGAACTTACTTAGTTCATGGAGAATATTGCTACACTTTCATCCTTTTCTTGCCACCACCTCTTTCTGGTCTCTATTCAGCTCTTTGATGTAGAGCTGGGAGTCTTGATTAATAGTGTGTAGATCAGGTGCCGGGTTCAAATATCCTAGAGAAAACATGCTCTTCCCTTACCCCACTGCCACTGTCCAAAGACTTCATTATCCCAAAATGAGCAACAGTGGAGCTTTTTCTTCTCCATGCTGGAGTGAGGTTGGTCAAAGGTGAAGCAGGACAAGAAATGGAGCACACAACCTCATTTCTTTACAGCTCAGAGCTTGGACTCCAGTTCAGTTTCAGCATCTGCACCCTAAATTACTTTTCTTTCATCATCCACAAAGGCTCATCTGAACCTCTGTTGAGATGAGACGATGCACATCTTGCCCATCTTGCCCCCTTCCCTTGGACCTGGGCCTCCAGTACCTGCTTGATTTTTGGGATGGGAGAGAATCAGGGAGACGCTCAGTCTCTGGTTCCCTCTCTTCACCAACAGGGCTAAGCAAAGCACTGCTCTCAATCAATTGCCTCCAGACGTACTTTCACTGTTGCCTTCTATGTGCAGTGTTTTCTGGGCAGGCTATATCATCTGTGCTGAACATGGTCTCCCTTTGTTTCAGCCACATGGTATTATCACAATAATTGCATGTTTGAAGGTGCAGAATGAACATACGGAAAGTGAATGCATGAGATTTCCCATCTAAAATTACCAAAAGGCAATGTATCCTGTGGAGTACTAGAATTTAACATTGAACTGATCTCAGACAGACGGGTAAGAGTAGTTCGAGCAGTTCAATATTGCAGTTTATTTCAGTACAGACATAAATTCAAGATTTTTTTAATTTTTTTTCTAGTGTTTCCCGATAATACAAAACATAAACATAGTTCAGAAATCACTCTTTATACTGAGAATTGCCCATCTCTCTATTTATTAATGAGGGAGCCTAGGGTACACATTTCTAAGATTCAGAGCTTTACAGGGCAAAGGCGGCTGCGCTTGTATTTATGAAGCTTTGGTCTGCTATTTTGAAGACATTCAGTGGGTCAGGGGAAATATGGCTTAACTCCAAAAGAGGAAATAGGACATCAGGTGTAGTCATCCAGCAAAAGCCAGGCTAATGCTGGGACATGATGCAATGAGAGTGGGTGAAGAAAGCAGATATGAAAGGTACAATGTCACAAATCTAGTTGGAGACCTTAAAGAAAGTGTCCCATTCCATTACTGTGTTCAGGGCACATGCTCTCCCTCTCTCTTGTCAAGAACATGGGAAAATAAAAGCTGTGTAAGAACCAGGAGTTGGGATTTTAGCTACTCTATAGTTTCTCTTTAGGATGTCAACCACGTCAGTAAGTGCCCACTGCATGCTGTCTCTACACTTATTCATTTGCTTCTTTCTTAGTCATTTGAGTCAGTGGGCTCGGATTGCTGAGAGCCCCATAACAGGAGATACCTGCCACAGGTCATCTGCCAAGTGGCTTTTTTTTTAATCTCTTTTTCTTCATAGTAAGATGCAGATGATGGAAACATGAACCAGCTCATCTTGGCAGTGGGCAGTACTGCATTGCCATCTGCTGTAAAGAGAAAGGTGTTCCAGCATGGCTGTGGATGGCTGCAAGTTGGAGGATGAAATTATGAGAGAGGATTTATGGTAGGTACTGAAGGAAAGGAGGACTGCAATGAGACTAGCAAGCTTTTATTTGCTAAATAACCAGAGCAAATGCAATATGCCCCATTGCACGGGAGATACCTCTACTTTATAATGTCATTAAGAACAGCTCTCCTGGCAGGGAAGCATTGTTTTCTCTCAGCAGGGACAGAGTGGTGGGAGTTTCTGCTGCAGCGGGGGAACTATCCAGTAACAAAAGAGAACACCACAGTAGGGAAAATAGTACAAAACAATCTAGGAAAGATTTCTTAAGTGATCAAAGTTGGACAAAGACAGAAGTCATGGTCTGCCAGGAACAAACGGTGCTATTAGCCCCTCTCCAGCTTTCCAGCTATGTTGCTGTGTCAAACTGAAGATGTTTGTATTCTTCTACTGGCACAGTTTCAGGTCACCCAAATTAGGTATGGCACTGACATGTATTGAACTCTTCCTCTACGTAGAAAAGGCAAGATGAAAGATGGGAAGGGAATGAAGAGTGGCTGGACCATGCTAGTACTGATGCTGAGGGTCAGATGTTGGAACCAGGGTGCCAGAACTAGGATCAAGCATGTAGAACTTTATCTGGGTTTTGACATCTAACACACAGAGGAGTAAAAGCCAGAAGTATAAATTTACCTCTATGAGCTTATACAGTATATGAAGGAGTGTCAATGTACAGAATTATAGATCAGAATAATCTCCTTTCCGCTGCATGCTGCAGAACTGAGCTGTGGTAGATGCAAGAGTCAGTGCCAAAGGGCCTGCAAAATAACATGCAAGAGGAACGATAACAGATCACAATAAGAATTCATAAACCATAAACACAAGGAAAATAAATTCACATACAGTATGCAAACTGTATCTGAAGCCATCTTTTGCAGTTTGGCTGTTACCTTCAAAAGCAGAAGCGTGTAGGCACTGTCTTACTGATTTTTGCCCATTTTCTGACTGGCCATATTCTCTGCAAACAAATATATTTTTCTTTTTTTTTTTTTTTCTCCCCTCTGAAAACAGGAAGTTTGCTATGCTGGATCAGATCAATGAACTATCAGAAGAGACCTCCTGCCTTTATTCCTGGCTGGTGCCTGATGTTTTGTTAAAAACTCTTCCTTGACTTATTTTCCCAGCCAGATATGCAATGATGCTGGTAAGACACATACATTGCTTCCAGAACCCTCTGAGGAACTAGTGCACACCATAACCCATGGTTTTGATTATACTGTTAGATGTTAAAGCTACCCCTGCAATGGTCACACAGACTTTCTTGAACACAGCAACATTATTCCACTCATGCAATCCATGGCAGAATGTTCCATGGCTCAGCTGACTCTGTGGTGGGTAAAAATCATTCTTGTGCAGAGAACAAGTGCAGGGCTTATGAATCACTTGAATGTCCTTTCAATTCGCAAAGCAGGGATTAAGCAGGACTTAAAAGGGACGTATGACTTGTGCTTGTCCTCAATACAGTGGTGACTTTCATATTATGCAAAGAAATAGCTCCTTTGTTTGTTTTGTATTTACTTGGTGTTAATGTTACTGGATGTCTCTGTTGTTCCCCTGGATAGCGTAAAAGAGCAGCCTAGTCTGCTCGTACAGTGCTTTGGTAAAGCAGGATTCCACACCCAAGTGGGCCCTCCAATCTGTGCTGTAATAACACCTAACAGTATTTTGATTAATTTAGTGCACCCAGTTATAATTCACAGATCCTGCTGGTTAAATAAGTAGAGTCCTTTGTCCTTAGTGGGCTAGTTGGCAAGGTGTATCTTTGCACAAGTGAATTTAATTTCTGTTCCCTATTGCCATGTACCACTTCCTTTTCAATGAACATTTTTTCTTTATATCTCCTTCAGTTGATTGTTTCCTCCAATTTTGCAGCAGAATGGTCAAAGTTCTGCTCCACGCACTGATTTTCCAGCTGGTAGCAACCCAATGAGGTGATTCTATGTGTAGTCACAAGTGCCTAGTGTGTTAGAAGGGTGACCTTATTTTAAATAAACTTAACTATAAAAAGTTTACAGCTGCAGATAATCTGAAACTACTCACAATTTGTGATGAATTTCTCAAATTGCAGTAACCAGTTAAAGAATCACTTTTCTACTGCTTCACTGTAGTAGGAAAATGGCCTCACAGAACTAGGTACATTTTCATGAGGAAAAGTGAAAACTGTCCATAGATACCTAAGTGGTAGTTTGTGAATTCCGTAAAATTAGAAACAAATAGGTAAAAAAAAAATCCATATTCATTCACAGTGGAAAAAGAGATGGATTTGCCATGCATACCAAGACACAGGAGGCCTGGGATGTGGGTATTGCCTATTCTTGCAGCTAGATTGGATGCCTTTCATTTCACCCAGTTTGTGGAAGGCTCCGTAGCCAACACCTTGTTGTCTTATGAGGGAGAGGCAAGCATAAGATTTATGTTTTTAAAATGTGTCAATGAGAATAAGGAAAATCAAAAATTATGACTGGATGACAGGCTCTAAATCCAAATAAAGGTAGTGAGTGGGCTGAGTGTGGAACAAGGATTGTACCTCTCCAAAAAGCATGCCTGCTAATTCAGTTACTGGATCACCTTCAGGTTTCAGGCAGACACCTAACATCCTCCTATGAGTATGTTTGCTTTCTCCTGCCACACATCACACTGACTGTTTACCCAGGATTACGTTGCTGCAGTCCCATGACAGGGAACTGGATTTGTCCAGCAGACAACCTGTTCCAAAGCATCTCTTGGAGTGTAAGAAGAAGAAGATATTCAGTAAGATTGAGTAAGAACAGAGGTTCAATATTCTGTCTGAGATTTGGAGAATCCTAGTACATGCCTTTGCCTTTTATAATACGCTCTTATTAGCAAAACATTTTAAAGTAGCTGCTGGCAAGACATTTTTCAGTGTGCTGTTATGTTTGCCTCACAACATACATCTTGCCATACTTGCTGCTATCTGTACCTTGTTGAAAGGCTCTTCCTGGCATGTCTTGCATTAGCAATGTGTTTCTCTGCTGTGTAGTACAATGGGATCATTATCCTGGAATCAGCCCTTAGACACTATTAAAGCTAGAAAATACTGTACAGTGTTGAATACTAACTCATGGACTATTGCTTTGAGGCAATGGAGCACAGACAGGAGGTAATGCAGATTAATGTCCTTTCTCTTTTACTACATAATTCAAAAGGATTTGAAATGTGAGACATAACAGGGCAAAAGCTTTACAAATTCAAAAGCCAAGCAATTTGTAAATAAATCAGCAAGTTGCCATGAAGGGAGGGAAAGATCTGTCTGAAGTGTAATGGCCCTACTGCAATATGCTCACTAAGCTCTCAGTGGCATTTTAAATATCATGAGACTTGATTTTGAGACTTCAAGGGAAAATAAATCATAAAAAGAGGTGCTCAGAATTCTAATGCTAGGGTGTAACATACTTAAGAAATACACTCAACAGAAAGCGGTCCACTCCCTTCTGCCATACACAGCACAGAAAAGGGGAGGCTTGAGTCCTCCAGAAAAGGAAAAGGTCATAAACTTCTAGACTCCAAAATAGACCCTGGCCCAGACATAGGTAGACAAGACACAAAAAAGCAAGATCGAGAAGCTAGAACAGTAGCAGTGCCCAAAGCACAGAAATGTTTGGACACTGATGGACTGCTAGTCTCTAAGGAGTGTCTAGCTGCCTTCATTTTGGGTAAGAGTTAGAATTATTTTGAAATGCTTGCAATCACCTGAGGACAAGGCTTCAAAGCATCTGGGTCTTCCACTTTAATACACAGTAGCTGCCAGTATTTTTGCTTATTCAAGTTCCTTCTTTTTATATAAATAATTGCTTCTGCTTCACTTCAGCTGTCTCTCCTGTATACAACAACCATTCTGGCCAAGCAGGTCAGAAAGCACAAAAAGAAACCATCCTATTCCTGAAAGAGGTTGTACAACTGTAA
>NW_009938936.1:0-8215 GCF_000696875.1 Nestor notabilis | reverse complement strand
GGAAAATATACATTTGAAACACACTCTGCTAGGCATTTTTGCATCCCCTGCATGCTGATAATAATGCAAGAGGAAGCCCTGCTGCCAAACTAGCTCTGCAAAGCAACTTGCACTAGAAGGTTTCATTGTGGGAGGACAACAGTAGCAGGGAGCATTTCCAATCCTGTACCATAGACAGAGGCACTTGAACTATCCACTCAGCACTTTCTTCCCTTGTGTAGTTTTTTCCAAGCTCTTTGTAGACTTGGAGCTGAGGCTGCAGATCCCAAATCCCTCCATGAGAGATGGAGCCCCTTACTGCAGGGCTTTTGATTTCCCCCAGACCTTTCAAGTCATTCCCCATTTCTCATTCATGCTGCTACGCTGCACAAGAAGCATGGTGCTAATGTCTTCTGTGAGGTCCTGCACTCGCTTGGTCTTTTCTAAGGTTGTGTCATTTCTCCCAGCTCTGCAGCTATCTTCAGTTTTCCTTTACAGTGTCCTATCACTGTAGTCATTACCTATGATCCCTGCCAGAATGCATCTGCTTTCCTTTCGCCATTACCCATGTTGCTACTCATTGTCTGTCTTCACATTTGCTTCACTCTGAACAGCAGCCACAATAGATGTCTCTTTTCTTCCTTTTTTCCTGTGTGTGACATGATTCTAAAGCCTGGCTGCTGGAATGCAACAACCCCCCCTCTACACCTTCTTCTTTAGTTGATGTATTTCTTGCTTCTCATCTAATCTTAGGGAAAAAGCATTGCTGTGGCCCAGCGTTGGCAAGTAAGGCTCTCTTCCTGACTGTCTTGTTTTTGCTATCAGTCCCTCCACTGTTTATGCTGTCAACTTTGTTTGCTTTTGCACTTTTCATTTCTGATACCCACGGCAAGACATCTGGTGCTCAAATCTGCCCTGTTAAGTGCTGAATCACATAAATCCTGCTGCAGCGTGCTGCGAGTTGTGTCAGAGCAGAGCGTGCTAGGCATGTCATGCTGTGGAAGGGTGCTGCTTGACTCCTGATCAGTTTTTCCCAGAGCTTCCTCCAAAGTCGCCTCTCAGAAAGCAGACTGTCTGTCTCCTGTCCTTAAAAATGACCATTTGCAAAGGTGTCTTGGAGCGGCAGAAAGATCAAAACTGATCAGTGTACGCTGCAAACATATCACACTGGGTCTTATACACTCTGCAATGCACGTTGGTGTCAGGCCAGTGGAAATTGTCTGGCTCAGATAAAGCACCCTCTATCCCTAGGTATGAAGTTATTCATTTCCTGATGTCAGCTTTTATATCCGCAGGGATTACTGCTTGTCCTGCTTTAAATAAAATCCCATCTTGCACATGTGTGCACACACACACAAACAACACTCAATCTATTGCCCAGTAACAAGACAAGCGATGCCTGTGGTCCTTTCTCCTTCCAGTACAGCCACATACTCTGTCGTACAAGCTGTTTTAATGCCTTTATCATTCCACCCAGACAGCTTTTCAGGAGCACTCAGCAATTCTTCATCATGCTTGCTTTTTACTGGACCTCAAACTGCATATTTATGCCATGCCCCAAAGTGACACAATGGGATTGTCCTACCCCTTAGGCAGGAGCAGCAGCTCCTTGTTTATCTGACTCCATCCTGGTTGTGTCAGGGCTCCACCAGTAAGTGTTCAAGGTGCTGACTTTGCAGCAGCATGACTCCAAGCTTTCTGTTGCTCTATCTGTTCCAGGGGTTTATAGCAATTTGGGACTGGTTCCCTGCATTGGATTGCCTTTGCCCCATCACTTGGAGCTCTGACTATTGCCAAATTCTGTCTCTGCGTGTTATGCGTGTTAACTGCTTACACAATTCTTGTGTACAGAGAGGTGGAAGGATAAACAAGAAGAACCTAGTAGTTCATCTTCTCTACGAACTCCTAGAAATCCTTCAGCACTTTTGCTCTGGATATTTCCTTAGCAGCTTTAAGGTTTTTGAAGTAAAAGTTCATAGATATTCTGGTCACTGTTCTCTGCAAGCTTCAGCTTACCTGCATTTGGGCTAGTATGCTGTTCTCAGCATCTCCTTGGGGCTAGTCACAATCTGGAATCATGGCTGGGGACTCCCTCTTCTTCAACACTTTCAGTTACAGTAGAAAGTGCCACCACCCACCGCTTTGGTGCCTGGGTGCCACTCTACTGCACGTTTTCAGTGTCTGCTGGGAATGTTGTAATCATGATCATGTTCCTGGCATTCACACTCTGTCAGGTGTGATAAAGGACAGCGCGAATCCAGTTCAAGATCCAGTCCTAATCCATAACAGACACTGAATACTTTTGAATCTGGGAATGAAGTTGAGCCTGACTACTATTACCGCTAAAGACTGGTGACTTCCCTCCAATCCTGTGTACGCTGGGTTGGCATCAGTGTAGATTCTCATTTTATGCATATGCCTGTTGTTTTTATTTTTCCACTGCTGACGATTTATTCTCTGCTCTTTTCTCTATAGGTCTCTTGACATCTTCTTCTTTCCTTTTGTCCTCGGTTCAGCTACAGCAGTCATTTTCTCTCCTTCTTAGTAGCTGGTGCAGTGCTGTGTCTTTGACTTTCAGTCTGGGAACAACGCTGATAACACCGATGTTTTTAGTTGTTGCTAAGTAATGTTTTCTCTGAGCAAGGACTTTCTCAGTCTCATGCTCTGCCAGAGAGGAGGGGAAGCCAGGAGGAAGCAGAAGCAGGACACCTGACCCAAACTGGCCAAAGGGGTATTCCATACCACAGCACGTCATGCCCAGTATAGAAACTGGGGGGAGTTACCCGGAAGACCCAGATCGCTGCTCGGGTCGGGCTGGGTATCGGTCGGCGGGTGGTGAGCGGTTGTGTCCTTTTCCCTTGTTATTCCTCTTATCATTATTATTGGTAGCAGTAGTGGTTTGTATTATACCTTAGTTACTGGAGAGCTGTTATCTCAACCCGTGGGAGTTACATTCCTTCGATTCTCCTCCCCATCCCTCCGGGAGCGGGGGGAGGAAGGAAAAGGGGGGGAGTGAGCGAGCGGCTGCGTGGTTCCAAGTTGCTGGCTGGGCTTAAACCACGACACCTTTACAGAGTTTTCCCTCAGTTAGACTGATAGTGCCAATAGTTTCCTTTTTCGGTGGCTTGAATGTCAGGTTCATAGTCAGCTTTTGAGGTAGGTATCAGCCTCCTTAAACTATAAGGCAGTACTTTTTTGAAAGGCTAAACAGGCCCCACGATGACTTCTCCCTCTGCTCTCCCAGACTGAAGATACTCTGGTGGTGTGCTATGCTTACTTGGGCTGCTTAGGGATGGATGGATTTTCTGAGTGCCTTTTATCATAAGACCAAGTGATAATGTCACATATTTCATGGCAACTTACCAAGAACTCTTATATGCTCACTAGCCTCAAAATTGCCTCAACTGTAAAGCATTGCTGTAAATTCTAAGTCTCATTACTTCAGTCTAATGTTGCCATTAATGAGTGTTCCTGGAGTTCTATTGCAGGTGACCTTGCAGCCCAGCTAGGACTAAATTTGGCTGTGGGTGGGCTATCAGTGGGATAACTGTAATTATGGCTGTGCTAGGACTGGTAGATTATTTGGGCACTGGGAGTACCCTGAAATGCCTTGATTTACTAAGCCACAGTCTTTTCTCAGAAAACTCAACTAAAGATGATGCTTGTGTTCATCACCATGCTGCCTTTAGCCTCATGCTTGGGGTTTCATAGCAAGACTTGTTGTGCCATAAGGACCACCACTTCCTGATTCTTTCCTGGGAAGTTCGAGTAGAAACGCCATATGAGATGTGGGTTCTTTAGATATGTGTCAGCTTTATTATCTTTCCTATAAGCTGGAATCATCCTGTAAATGATCTCACAGAAGAAAAACTTGAGGATTCCCAAAGTTGAATTCTTTGTTGTGTATTACAAGGACCCATTGCAAGAACTGCTTTTTGGGTTTACAGAAAAATACTTGCTCTGATGTTGTTTTGTCTTGCTCAGGTGTTCGCCATCCCTGACAGCAGCACTTTATGTGATGCACACACCTAGTGACGTGAGGAAAGTTCGCCCTCTGGTCTCTATACCCTGTGGCCAGCAGCATTCATGAACAAAGTTCTTGCTCCAGTACTTCTAAGAGATATAAGCAATACAATCATGGGAAGCCAAAAGTGGGTACTGTTAAGAAAGAATTCATGTGTATTGAATACCTGAGTATGCTCAGGTAATCACACAAAGAAGCAGAAGTTGCTAGGTCATTCAGGGCTTCTTCTCTAAGTGTTGTTCCTACTGTACAAAATGGGAGACAAAAATGATTTTCAAACACTTGGTCCACAAGTCTCAATAAAATATGCTCTCTTCCTTTTACAGACCAGACCAGCCTGCTAGAACAGGGGGTTCTCCCAACAGCAAGCAGCCAGTTGGACAAAGTTCCAGGAAAGAAAATCTAGGACTAGGAAAGGAGGTCGGAAGAGGAGGAATTGATATTAAAACCATTAAAATATTGTTTCTAAGCATTTTTAATTACACTTCATATAGAAGTGTGTTCCTCTTACGAGTACATGCCCACAAGAGTGTGGTATTTTCAGTAGGATAGCTTGGGTACTGTGGGATGGATTAGCACTTTGCCCTTCCATTATGTCTGATTATACAGATACTTCAGAGGAGGACAAAAGCAGGCTCAGTCTTGTCCTAGTACAGCAAGTTTTCTGTCCTTTCTTGCTGAGCCATCCTTCTACTGCCACACTTTGCCCATATCCAATCCATTCTTGTGGGATAAAAAGCAGCAAAGCAGTAGCATCTTTTCTTTCCAGGCTGGTCCTAGCAGCCAAACTGTCAGGTCAGTGAGGGCAGTTTCTGCTTCTTTCTTCCTAGGTATGGATGCACTCCCAGGCTCTCATCTTGCGTTTGTGTAGCAACGGGATTGGATCTACTCATTGCCTCTTGATTATAAAGGGCCCATATTTAATGCTTTAAAAAGGAGCAGGAAAAACAAGGTAATGATATGACAAGAGGAACAGAAGTCATTGTCATCTCCCATCAGCTATCAGTATGTTTTGAAGCACAAGATTTGATTATCCCAGTCATAACAATGCCTAATAATATTGCAGGATAGTAACAAGGCTCATAAATCAGTATTAAAAGATACAAACTTTTTTAAAGATTCTTTGTTCCCCCTAGGGAATAAAATCCAGCTGTTAACACCACAAGCTCACCTTTGGTTCTATCTGTTCTATTCTACCTGCAGACTCTTTCCATCTCATAGATCATTATGACCGATAGGTCATTATGACTGCTCTGCAAGGCAAATTTAAGCCAGAACATCTCCTTTCATGCATAGCACCCTCTGTCTCCAAAGCCATTAAATGATGTCTATGGTTACACCTGCACAACTCATTTGTAGGCTTATGCAGCTCTAAATGGAGCTATAATGTTACTAGGTTGTTTTTCAGGTGTGGATGAATTGGGGCTACCATGCCTGTGAAGATCCATAAGGTTCAATCAACCCCAGACATCTCTTGCCACTTTCGGTTTTTCAATGGTTTCCATCACAAGAACTGTCTTTTCACATCATGAAAATTTAGCATGCTGACAGTGTCACTCACGACACCTACATGAATAATGTCATCTGGGAAATTCACTCTGCTTCTGTGTCCCTTGTTTTCAGTCAGTAGTTTCAGGTTCCCTGGTGACAGTGTTTAAAGCCTATTTCACTGCATAAAACCAATGGTCACCAATTTTTTAATCCAGCTTCAGATTCACAATCATGCAATATAGTTTTTCTTTAATACTTACAATACACTAAGAGTTTTAATCAAAAATTTGTTTTTCTCTCTCTAAAATAATAATGAAAAAATCTGTCCCTTCTTGCCACGGGAAATCTTTTGTTTACCAGACTGAAACACAGGACACCTGCAGCTTTCTCTACAAGGCAAGACTTTGAACTTGCAGAAATGGTTCTGCTTTTGCTGTGCTGACCTACCTTTGACACAAGGAGTCTATCAGTTCTGGTTGAACTATGAAAAGTTACATCAGCAGCCTAAAAGATGGCAGTGAATCTCCTCACCCTGTGCAACTCAGAGCGCCTGCTGCTTCCCCATCCGCTTGTGCTTATCCACACTACGACACCAGGCTGGATGCACTTTCCATGGGGGAGCTCAGGTGGAAGTGTTCCTCATAGTGAATGGCTATTGGAGAGGAATAGTGACATTTGCATTGTACCACTAGACCTAGCACCACACAAAGCTGGGGTTTTGATTGCTTGTAACTTGCAATTTCCCTATGAAAACGTTTGCTTCTGAACAGCACTTCTCAGTTTCATTCGTGGGGGCACTACTTGTTCAACTGCTGGTGGCCAATTCTGTAGTATGGAAAGTATGAAAAAGCAGTAGCCTGACTACAAACTTGGCAGCAAGTTGGAGTCTGCTTCTATTCCGCAGCATTAATTCAAGCTACTTAGCACTGTAACATGTAACATATGACCTCTTTCAAGCCCTGTTTTTACCGATCATTAGTCTTATATACACCTTAACAAGATTTTCAGTGACTCTATGGCTAATAGTATACTTAGAAAGATGTCTACCTTCCAGCGTGATTGCTTGGTGCTAATGTTAGTTAGATTGGAATAAGAAATCAAAGTTCAAAGCTATTCAAAATGAGGAGGGGGTAGCAATATCCCAGTTTGTCCTTTCACTACCCTGTAATGTCAAAACAAATGATGCTATTTTTTATATGGTTTTTGTGCTGCTGGTGTACTCACACCTTCCAATGAGTATTTGGGTTCTGCTATATGAAGACAGCTCTCAGGAACAAACAGCCTAAGCAGCTGTGACAGGCAAGAGAAGCACTTTTATTCCTGTTTTCCAGATATAAAAGCAGAATGTATAAACTTCCCTGCAATCATGCAGGAAGACAAGGGCAGAACAGCACCTTGAACTCAGGCTTCTGATTGTCAGATCTGCATTTTCATCACACTTCTGAGCATCTGTATTTGTCTTTGAACTAGTACAGGGGGATATAACACTGCACCAGAGGCGGGTGAGTAGCTCACAGAGCTATTTCTGCAACGCAGTTCCAATGCAGAACTCTCTGGATACTTTGCAGTCAGCTCTGTGCAGCATGTTATCCAGGCATGGAATTCACTGCCATAAGAGGATGTTGAGTTAAAGGCTGTAGCTGAGTTTCTTGAAGGGTTGAAATGCTGCCTGGTTAGTTTAGGAAATGGGACTGCCTTTCTTTTGAGGGGGCCTTTAGTTTGTAGAGGGTCTAAAGCTGCTGTGTCCAAGGCTGAGTGCTGATACTGAGCTGCTAAACTGTCACAGAGGAAATGAATAGTTGTGATTTTCACCTGGAGAAGAATCTCTCCTTTTATTTTGTGTTTTGATTAAAAATCAGGAGTGGCAGAAAGAGACATTTCTCTTGCTCAGAACTTCACCAGAAGTTTCTCACAAAACTTTCAGCATATGTGACACTCACTGAGAAAAAAGAAAGAAAGGGAAAAAAAGTCTATACCAGGCTAGACAGGAAATCTGTTTCTTTTTCTTTACAGTTTTGTTTCCACCAGGGCTGGTGAATGCAGCATGCAAAGCAGCTGTGATTACAGCACAGCTAGGGCTAGAGGATTTGAGAATGGTTTGTACCCTAGCAAAAAATCCCACTCCAAACCAACAACACATGGGGATAAACAAGGGGAAGGGAAAAAGAGACAGAAACTGTCCGTGAGGTCAGGTGATTAAGTATTTTTGGACTGCCAAGGTGGTGATCTTAAGTGAAGATAATGTATTATGCAGTGGAAAGCTAATGAGACCAGGTCTGTTAAACATGGATTTGGTGTTACTTAGCTCTGGAGTGCTTCAAATTACACAGGCCTGGGTTGTATTTTGATCACCTCTCCCGCTTTGACAAAGTGAGCAGCAGGCTTTTATGTAATGTACATGATCCTATACTGTAGGGAACAATCCTGCACTGGCAGGGGAGGGAAGCTGATGACATAATGGGTCTTCTCCATCTCGAAGTTATGTGATTCATCAACTAAATGAATTCAGCGGGATAAAGCAGCATGAAAGGGCAATTTCCTTGTAACACGCTGCCTGCCGATTAACTCTTCCCTCCCCGTTTCAGCCCCACTGCTCGGGATCCAGCCTCCACCACTATGCCCAGGAGGCTCCGGCTGCACAGCCTCACCCGCTACCGAGCGCACAGTGGAGCTGGGGGCCGGGGCCGGGACCCCGGGCCGAACAGAGCGGTGCCAGCCCCG
>NW_009938935.1:8585-45537 GCF_000696875.1 Nestor notabilis | reverse complement strand
GGCGGAGGGCTTGCGGGCGGGTAGCGCAGCGGAGCCGTTTTCCTCCCTCTCGGCCTAGGAGCGGATAGGCAGTGGGGCTGCCTTCCCATACGCGTCCTCCACCTCACGCTGAGGGCTGACAGGCCGAGGCTTCCTTTTAACCCTGACCCATCGCAGGCTTGCGGGTGGCTGTTTTGCAGTGCTCTGTGGCAAGACGCTTGAGTGGCCATAGCTGAGCGGTGCCTGCCGCTGCCCCATCGCTGCTAACCCCTGGCAGGAGGCAGCATCTCTGCCGAACACTTTGTCTAGAGGAGGGTGCAGCTTCCATTAGGTGTCACGAGTTTGGACCTGAGGGCTGAAATGCAGGGCCACAGAGGTCGTTAATGGCTTTCAACATCAGATGCGAGGGAGGACCAAAAGCTGGGGCTAGTAAGCCTGGAGAAGGCTCAGGGGATCTTAATCCACGTACATAAATACCTCATGGGGGGGGACTAAAGAGAATGGAGCCAGGCTATTAGTGTTTGGCCTAAATGATCTCAGAATCTCTACCAGTAGAGATGTTAAAAATCTGGTAGGACATTGGGCTGGTGCAGCCCTGAGCGGGGACCTGGACTGGACTCTCCCCAGGGGTGCCTGCCAGCCTCTGCCATTCTATGGAACTTCATCCTCCAGGGCTGGACATGGGCAGTCCTCTCGACACTCGTCCTCCCCGGTGTGCATAATATAATCCTGCTAGATAGGTTCTATATCTCCAGATCGCACCAAAGAGCCATACTCACAAAATAGGACACACACATATTTTAATACACGTGTACATATGTACATACACTTAGTTTTATCGGCAGAAGAATGAGTTGATGGCCACTGTCCCGGAGATTTAGGAGGCAAATATTATATGTTATCAAAAGTATTAAAGTATATCTATCAATTCTAAGTCTCAGAGATATGAAACAAATATTAAAAACATACTAACATCCATGCCCCAAACCAGAGCAGATCTAACCAAGGCCAACATATGCAAAACAGCTGAGTTGATCTAAGGCTGAAAGAAATAATTTCCTGAAGTTTGAGCATATACATTCGTAACTAAGATTACATTAATCTAAATTTGTTTTATTTTAATTTTCCTGATTTTTTCCCCTGCTTAAAGTGGGGCAAGATCTAAGTGCCAAAGACCACACCACACCATGTGTTTTGAAGAAGTCCCTGCTGAAATCACTCGCTTTCAAAGTGATTGCAGTTTGCCATAGCATATGCCTGGATTGCAATATTCACTGATGGATCTTGTAAAACCCTTCCTAGTACTTTTGTTAGCAAAGAAAGAAAGAGGCTCCCAACTGTTCCACTGTAATTGTACAAGAGCACTGGAGAGGCAGAACTGAGCTGGTTGCTGTTGAAACTTTCCTAGGAGGAAAGACTTCCCCATGCAGAAAAGGTTCTCCATAAATAACAATATTGATTTGGCCTCCAGTTCTGAAAATGACGACGACACGCAGGCTGCTGTACACCACTGAGCTTAACAAAGCTCTGGAAAAGCTGGGAATCCAACTGAGCAAGCCTCCAGGTACAGTGTGTGTCAGGGTCAAGTCTAGAGGCAAAACCTGCAATTGTTCCAAACATCCATTTCCTCGCTGACTGTGGCGAGTGATGGAAATGTTACAGCAAACATTGCTGTACAGATGCAAAACTAACTTATTAAGCTCACATTTTTCAAAGCACCAATCTGTCCTTATTTGGGCACCTGGTAAACAAGCTAATTTTCAGAGGTACCAAGTACTCCTAACATCAGTTGAACTGAATGGACTTTCCAGCTGTTTGTTTCTTTTAATTTATGAGCATCTCTCACAATCTCTAGATGCATATTGGCCCTGGGATCTATAATGTCCCTTTCCAGGGACATTCCCAAACAGAAATTCTCAAATGGGCCTAAATAAGGATTTAGAATTACATCAGTTTTGGAATAAAAATAATGCAGTAATTTATACATATTAAATATTTAAAGCTTTCTGTTTTTACTCATGCACATTTGAGATATACTATCTGTCTTTATAAACAGAGGATATACTATATCATTATAAACAGAAGATATACTAATTAGGGATTTCTGTCAGGAGCTGATGATACTAAAATCTTATTTGCTTAAGAATTAAATACTTTCCCTCTAGGCTTGCCAACACTTTTAAACCTTAGTGATATCTCCCAGAAGGAAAATGCTGATGTTTAAAACACTAGACTGATCTGAACTGCTGTGGTGATATCATTGTAAATACTCAAATCTTAATTTTACACACATGGGTATTCTCATTTGAGTCCATATGACTCATCTTATCCAGAAAGCTAAATGCATGCAATATGGGACTGCATCCTATCCGAGGACAATCAATGTACACATTTCAGAGCCATGTAATATGCATTCAGACTTCACCTGCATGCTGTCCATTCATTCATTTCTTCTGGGGCTGCTTCTCATAATCCAAATGGCTGTGCAAATGCAAGCATCCTTTTTGGCCAAGCAAAAATTAGTGGCTTTCTGCTGCCAAAGAAATGGTACCTTTGTCCACCTTCAGCTGTGGAATTTACCCTTTCCTCCTCCCCAGCACAAGTGGGGATGCGCTTAAATGCACAAGTTGCATTTAAGTGAAGTAATTCTTAAATCTTGCTTGGAGCAAGAAACGGAACAGTGTTTAGAAAGAAGTGTGGTTCACTGTCAAGTCAAGGTTGTCATTTGAAAGACAAAAATGTTTCCACTTAAGATTATGTTTCATTTTACACTGTTTCAACAAACAAATTATATTTATGGGCCAAGCTTATCTATTTTACGCTTCAGTGGTTCAGACATTTACATGCATAACTTTAAATCCATTGATCTGCACATTTAAGGGTCAGCTGTATGTATGCAAGTGTTACATTTCATCCCAGCAAAAGGCTTATTGATACATGTAACTTTAGCTGATGTTCAAGGATAATTATGATTCATTTAAAGTGATTTACCTTCAAATACTGCTCTCTGTTCATCACAGGTCAAGTTATTGTTTTGTTCAGAATAAAAGATGTATGGCATTGAAACAAATTGAAAATATTTTATTCAGTCTTTTTTTCCCCTTATTTTTCATCCCATTAGACAAGAATCACACCCCTTTATCCTCACGATTAATGGTGGATACACAGAAATAAAGAAAAATAAGATAAATATGAAAACTGAAAAGCCTAATAAAAATGTATAAGGAAACATGAATCATGCTTCATTATACATTAAAATAAGCTAATTTAAATGACAAATAGTATATTCTTAGCATACTTTAACAGAACATAAACCCGTGATGAAGTATCTGTACTCTGACCCACTGAAGCAAATCACAGTTATTCTTCATTGCGTGACCAAAAATACTCCATGATTTGACTGAAATGCAACATCAGTTCAAGTAATTGGATCATCTTGTTACCCGAGCCTTGGCACTGTCTCATTCTATGGCAGGGAAGATGCCAGTTTGTCACATGAATCACACACGTGCTGACACATAAGAGGGAACAGGTCCACGTGAGCAGTCATCTTGTTCTTCAGAACAGGTTTGCTTGCCTCACAAAGTGGTTTCCCAATCTCATTTTTTTTAATTCACAAATACCTAGGAGCTGGTTAATCCCTATGTTTAAACCATAGTGACCTTAGAAGGTTCTGCTGTGACTCAAAAGAACATATGGAGGCCTAATATAGAGATGGCATTGACCAGAAAGAACACATATAGGCATTACAAACCTATAAACAACTCTCAAAACCCTGTTTGAATTTCTAACTGAAATTCCAAGTCGATTTTTCAAGCAGAAAAATAATTATTTTAAATAGTTCTTCATTGCAGTATTCTCCTAAGCAAGTATTTATCTTATTGCAAATAGTCCATTTTAAGGAAAGTAACAATATTCATTTAAAAGCATTCAAGCAATGATGAAAAAGATTCTGAGCAGAAATCACTTTGCCCTTTGCACTCTAGCAAGGTTGCATCACACCTATTGGTAACAATTATAAGGTTTTGCCTTAACAGAAATAACCTACTGGGTTCCGAAGTTTGCCTGCATGTAGGGTCAAATAGGAATAAGAGAGAGAAAAGAAATGAAACCAGAATCAGATGGGGAAATGTGGGTACACCCACAGAAACCGAGGGATTCATACGGTGTATTTTTGTACTGTGAGTATCTAGCTTCAAGCTGATTATTTAGTGTCAACGGAGAGAAACAGAATAACATTTTTCTGACCTGCTTTGTAAGTTTATTTCAGAGTTAACACAACTATCTAGAGGTAGGTAGCCAAATTGCAGATACCTTTTTACTGTACTGGGGCAGGCCCCAGTTTCTGTACAGCTGTTATCATTATCTCTTATTTTTTCACCCCATCTTTTGTGCATCCATCACACCCAAAGGGTGGATCAAGACTTTATTATGGGGTTAGCACAAGCAGATATTTATTGACCCAAGTATGCTGGATCTCCCACTTTTCTTTCAGAACACCTAAGAACTATTATTTTTCCTCTGTTTAATCAACCAGAAAATTCACTCACTGGAGGTGTGTTGCTATAGCAAGCAGAACTTGGTCTGTTTATAGAAGCTGCTGAGAATGATGTATACTGTTTGGAGAAAGGAGTTGAATGAGTATACAGATTGTGAGCTGGCTTGAAATGAACAGTAGCAACACTTGTTTAATGTGCATGATACATTCATCCACAGCAGTAAGTTACTGCAAAATATCCTCCAGATTATGACTCAGACACTGGCAAAAAAAAAAAAAAAAAAAAAAAAAAAAAAAAAAAAAAAAAAAAAAAAAAAAAAAAAAAAAAAAAAAAAAAAAAAAAAAAAAAAAAAAAAAAAAAAAAAAAAAAAAAAAAAAAAAAAAAAAAAAAAAAAAAAAAAAAAAAAAAAAAGAAAAAAAAAAAAAAAAAAAAAAAAAAAAAAAGAAAAAGAAAAAGGCATTCACATATTAAAAAAAAACCCCTACCAAACATATGGAGACTTTTCTGAACATTTTCAGATTAGAAGTTGTTGCATCAGAAGTGTTATAGTGGCCATATTAACCCTGCCTGCCTGTCCCGTGGATTTCAATGAACTTCTCAGCCCTATCAGGACATTCTCAGAAAGTAAGTAAGTGCTCGCTTGAAAAGCAGAGCATGGAATAAAAACCTCTGCAAACAAAGTGTCCAGGTAATAATCATAGAATCAGCTAGGTTGGAAAAGACCTTTAAGATTACCAAGTCCCCCCTTTACCCCAGTTCTGCCAAATCCATCACTAAATCATGTCATTAAGGGCCTCACCTACATGGATTTTGAACACTTCCAGGGATGGTGATTCCACCACTGCCCTGGGCAGCCTCTTCCAATGCCTGATCACCCTCTTGGTTAAGAAATTTTTCCTAATATCCAATCTAAACCTCCCCTGAAGCAGCTTGAGGCTGTTACCTCTTGTCCTATCACTTGTTACTTGGGAAAAGAGACCAGACAGACACCTGTCTCTCCATCCTCCTTTCAGGTATTTGTAGACAGCGTAAGGTCTAAGAAAGAAGACACTACTTGAATTTGAACATTACAGTGAACCTCATAAGTGCCATGTCATGGTATTTTTACTATTATAACTCAACAGTACTTTGGCAGTCTTGATGCTGCACTTTCCTTCCACAGTATCAATAGTTAGAAATGTAGTACCCATATGATAAAAACCCATAAACAATACCCTTTTACCACAGTGCATACACATGGATACATATACATAAATATCGGTGTACACAGACACAACCCTTTAAAATATATATAGAAATTTTCCATATAGAACATGTACATGTCTAGTTCTGTGTCTGTGACTGTGTCTGTGTCTATGTATGCATATATGTATACGTATATGTATGCGTATGCGTATGTGTATATGTATATGTATACATGTATATCTATGTTTTGTTCTGTGCACCAAAATGTAACAGAAGTCTGTGTCAGATTAGATTTCTCAGACAAATCAGTACCATTTATCCTAGAATGCTATCTATATAGTCCAGAAAATGTCTCTTCTTCTTCTCCCTATTCATCTTTAAACAACTATAATTCCCTTTAATGTTCTATGTTCCCATTTTTCCTCTTTCAGGAATTCTCTCTGAGCAACCACTGTGTTTAATGGTTTCATTTTTGCCTATTTTTCTTTTCTCCCTGCTTTTTACTAACAGCAGTCTGTTACTAAAGCAACACATGCATAATTCTAATATCCAGCAATAACTACGACAACGTTCCACGCTCAAAAATCATTATAGAAGTCCATCATGGTTAATTATAAAACTTAAAAAGTTAACATCTGCTTTCAGTCATACAAGTGTAAACCAACAGACTTATCCTCTTGCAGAAAACTCTCCAGGTGGGATCTCAAAGAACAGAACTGTTTATAGTACTGTCTTCAGAGAGATCCCTCCATTTGGGCTCAGTTTCTTTTCTAGCAAATACTGTGTGCCAAGGTGCCAAACGTTATTGTTGCCAGAGATGGTCATTCATATGTTTCAAACCCAGACTTGATCCCTAGCAAACTCATTGAATTTCTGTCACTGGGGCTGGCATACCAGTCCTTTAAATCAGGTAAAAGGTCTCTGTCCTCTACCGTGGATAGAACGGGATAGGGAACTAACAGCAACATAAAAATAATTATGGAAGTTCTGAGTAGTGTTTATAGACCAGTCTCCTAAGGCAATAGAGCTTGGGAAAGCGTATTGTGCAAATGTATGCATGTCTCTGTCATCCCTCAGTAAGTGTCCACTGACTTCAGCCACCTTTAATGCAAATTCATATTTTTGTCCAAGAACTCTCTAAAATCCATGGCATTTATTGACTGCAGGCTTGGTTTTGTGGCAGTAGGAACACCTGACCACCCACTTCTGGTCCAGCGGGGCACTGGTCTCCTGTACATGTTTTGTCATACCCTCTAGCCCCATATGCATGTCAGATAACTTAAGGTATCTTAGATGGCATTAGTGACGTTTCTGGGGGAGAAGAGGATTGTGAGATGAAGAAATATAAATTCTAAATGACTTATCCATGAGTATTTTGACAGTCAGGCCCCAAAAGGCAGTGGAATATCAACATTATAGCCAAGATTTCTCTCATCTAAGAATTCTATCAAACTGCTTGTGAATATTCCTGAAGGCTTCCCAGCTATGAATGATAGCATTCATAAAAGGGCTAGTATCTGCATGGATTAACTGATGTCTAATAAGAACATGAGCTCATGTCACAAGTCAAAGGAAAATTCAATCAGCTATGTAACACAAAATCATTAGAAACTGGATTTCACTGGTGAATTTGAAACTACTGTTTTATCATTATTATTCTAAAACCTGAATATATTAGGAGGGCTGATCTGCCTACTCTCTACTTATATCCCACCTGTGGTTATGCATAAAAATACCTCCACAGGGCCACAAATATGGGCTGTGAAATGGTTGTGGGAGAGCTGAACACTGCTTACCGGTGGAAGTAGGGTGATCTGTAAGTAGAGGGCACGTGTATGACCATATTAAGAAAGAACACCCAGGTCTATAGCAGTGTGAGACGCCTGAGTTTTAAATGCAAGGAGCCTCATATAAAGCAGAACACCAACACTGCCCTCATAGATGAAGAAATGTATATAAAATAAGTTATTGGTTCCTTATTTGGTTCCATGCAATTCTGAGGCCAGGATTTGGTATTCCCATGGTTAGAGTGGCCCGGTCCCCCAGGACACAGAGTGCTTTGCCTTCCTCTTTCATAATTCCTGGTTGTGGCTTCTTTACTGTAACTGTGAGTGACATCAAGAAAACAAACATGGTTAGAGCATGGCCTTCAACGCTGTCCAGAAACTTTGTTATCTAACTGGTAGCAACTCCCAACACAGTTCTGTGCCAACTAGTAAGCTCCCAGACACTGCCCCAGCACAATGTAAGGGATGACATGACTGTTCCCAATAAGCGGTATGAACAGAGCCACCCTGCTTTGGTGAAAGAGTACAGCATCAGCATCATATTTCTTTCCTAGGGGCTATGGAGGGCACCCTGGTCTGCCATGCTTTAGTGGCAGCTCACGATGTGGCCAGTGAGAATTTTTGCCAAATAGGTCTACTGCAAGCAAATGCAAGAGGTCAATATTTAAATAAATCTTATAATGCATATCTATTTCTAGGAGTTGTGGGTGAAGATTGCACAGAGATGACCAGTTCAGGCACTGTGAGCCTGGCATTTCTGGAAGTATACAGCTCATTGCACAAGCAGAAAACATACTGTACGTCTGCATCTGCAATGTGTGCAAATAGACTCTCTAACAACTGCAGGCGGGTGCAGGTACTGGTTAATGCATGGTGGCCATGTGACCAGAACTGATAGCCCGGGCAAAGCAACTGCCATAGCTCTAAATGGACAGCCAGACATGCAGGAATCCTTGACAAATCACCATGTTTATCTTTTTCTGTCAACACAAAATTTTGAGGTGGAAAAAGTAGTCTGTTCTGTGGAAATATGCAGGTATACCAAAGATTCTTTTTATACCTAAGACTTTCCTATACCTAAGACTTTCAGTTGCTTCTGAATTAATGGCTTCAGCTCCCATACTATGTAAAACTTTTCATTTCACAACAGTTTTTCATTTATCTTTTAAAAGTCTTCTGAATTCATGTGAAAAATTATTCTTACTGGTAATTAGGTATTTGGTGAATTCTTAGCTTGTTGCACATGTTAAGCATGTTGAAACTAGATATGTTCTAGGGTTACTTTTAAATCAGACTGAAAATCAGAATTCTCAGTTGAATTGTATATTGGCTTATGAAGTGTTGTGTCTTCACTAATGCAACTAACTCTATTATTCTGTGAGCACTGCAAGGAGATTATATTGTTAATGTACATAAAAATTGATTTCAGCCAAGCATGTTCTCAAGGGAAATTCTAGAAGGCAAAGGGTCCTTGTTATTTGGAACATCATTAACAGTATTTTGTGACCTTCAAAGCAGATCATTAGAAAAATGACTTGTTAAGGTATATGTACCATTCATAGGCTTTATTGAAACAAAAGGCCTGTGTGAGATGCTATATCAAAGATTCTGTACAGATTAAGGAGTGTTGTCTTTGACATAACCCTTATCAAGAACATCATACCAGAAATGAAGAATTGGCAATAAAACATCCCCTGTACTGGATTTGGGAAGCAACCAAACTGATTACAAAGGAAGATTGTAACTTGATTTAAAATGTGAAAGGGTAGCATTAAACTTAAAGACTGCTGTACTTGTTCCATATCTTTAGAAGTGGCTGGCTGAAGAATGACTTGCCTATAGTCTGAAACAGACTTTTTATCATCTGTCTGCTGGATGGAACAATACAGGCATGTTTCATTTATTTAGAAAATGGCCAGGGGCCAAAGAAAGATTAAAAATGTAAGCAAGAGTCAGTGCAATGGTTGTTCCTATAAGAGTTAGGTATTTGGACTGCAATATCAGCAAACCCTGCCACAAAAGATATGTTCCTACAACACAAGATTTGCATTTGATGTCCTTGAAAAGCAATCGGTATGGTAAGGACAGGCTTACCCATTACTCCAGCAGTTGAATTTGGAATGCATTTGGCATTTACAAGAGTAAACAAAAGCAATTGACATACTTGAATAAGTTGTTTTGTGAGCAGCAGAACTAATGAATGCAAACAAATTCTAAAAGGAACAAATTGTTTCTTATGGATTTCTATCTTTGTTCTTCAGCCTCCCGCATCATAACTCCAGCTCCCCTGCCCAGGTCCTCTGCACCATTTCAACCAGCTGAGATTCATCATATGCTGCAGATTATCTAGAACTGTGGGTTTACTGGTTGGGCCCCTGGCCACAGACAGACAGACCATGCAATAGCTGAGCTCCGTGTGTCTCTGTCTCAGTGAAGGCAAATTGTCTGAGGACCTCTATCCTCCAGAAGATCTTCATTGATCTGTACAAACCTAAGAAGGGATCAAGCCTGCCTAACCGAGAGACCTAACTTAATCTTAAATTCAAGAAAGCTACGGAGCCAGGCTTCTTTCAGTGTTTCTTCTCCTACCACAAGCAACAGAACATCATCACTGCCTTTCTGAGACTAGGCATCTGAATTTCACAGACAAGGTCTGCCTTCAGAGATATCTGAAGGCATTTACCTATCTCCACTGACTGTAGAGAGAAACTTTGCTCTAGGAGGGCTTCTTCTCCAGTTGCCCGAAATGTTTGTTCAAATTAAGAACCTAAAACAAGATTCCAGTTCGAGCCCTGCTCTTTCTAATCTGATTGAAACTGGCCATGGAGGTTAGGAGAGGAGGACAGACAGATTGTCCCATTGCAGAAATCATGGGAAACCAGGCTAAAAGTAGTAGCAATTAGGAAACGTGTATTTAATATAGTGATTTATCAGCTTCAATATTGCTATAGATAATGTAGAAAAGTATTGCGAAGAATACAACAACTTTTCATTTAGTACCATTAAAACATTTCATGAATAGGTGAACACCAGTCCAAAACTTGTGTATACCTGGCACAATTTAATTCAAGAAACATAGAAGAGTTCAGTCTAGGATTTAATTTTGGGTAAGAGAACTGATTCTGCTACGTACATCATAAATGAGTTAAACAGAAGACTAAAACCTTTTGAACACAAACTTCTGTAGAAAAGCCATATCTTTACCAGTCAAACTCAGGTTTATTAATATTTCTGAGTCTTCTGAATGTACCCAGACTGGTGTGTAATGCGATTCCTTAACCTTATGTTTTAAATTTTTCCTTGACATTCATCAGCAGAGATCCATTGTTTTGTGATTTAACTTCACTCAACTGTTTTAGAACACATACAGCTCATTGCAAAAAGAGAGCAGGAGGACAGCTAGTTCAAAAGGACAGTAACAGAACTTGAGTAAAATAAGAAACAGGCTGAGCCTGTATCCAAAAATCCGACTAATTTCAAGTTGAAATCTTTTTCATATTTAGGTAACAAAGAATACTTTATTAAATTAAGTTTTGTGCCTTCTTGCTCTGTTGGGGTGACACTGGAATAAGGAGGCACTGTGATAGCACTTCCACTGGTGTGCTAACTTGCCCACCAAAAAGCAGTGGATGTGACTGGGTGGTGAATGAAATCCTACAGGATGCCTGTTTTGAGAACAGTTGCAGCGGCAGAAGCGAGCTGTTGGGGAGTGAGTGTTGCTAGTTTTCCTCAGTGAATGTCTGAAGACTTTACTATAAGACCCCAAAATTCACAGTGTGGACTGCTTTCTGTTTGTCCATCTTTTTTTTTGCCAGGATATGCATTCATGAAAAGTGCTAACGAATCTCTAACCACCTAGGCTGGCTTTGTCTCCAAGACAGCATCCGCAGCAGTGCTGAATCCTCTTCTATGAGCAGTGACATTGGCACAAGGAATAGCAGCTCTCCCTGTTACAAATAACCAACCTTCTTTCAGAGGGCAAGTGGGGGAGTTCCTTCACAAAATCACAGAATCAGTAGGGTTTGAAGTGACCTCTAGAGATCATCTAGTGCAACCTCCCTTCCAGTGCAGGGCCACCTAGAACAGGTTATACAGTAATGCATCTAGGCAGGTTTTGAATGTCTCCAGAGAGGGAGTCTCTACAGCCCACCTGGGCAGCTCTGCCACTTTAAACATAAAGAAGTTCTTCCTCATATTCACACCATTCCTTCAGCTTCTGCCATTTGCATGCAGTGAGGCCTTGCTGCTTCTCTTCTCCGATGTGCAAATACACTCAAGAGTCTGCCATGGTCTGGCTGTAGGTGCTTGTTCAGTCACATTTCTCTTCACAGGATGAAATAAGACTTTCCAAGTCAGTTTAGCTTAAGCGGCAGAATGCTTGGGGAACTATCCTGGACTCAGAGAGAGGTATTTCCACTGAGATAATAGAGATACTGAAGTACTAAAACCATTATCTGAATGTTCCTGAAGAGGAAAAAACCTAAGTATTACGGAAAACATCCTTGCTTTATTTGTGCAATGTATCATTTGTGAATTATATAGAACACATCAAGAACAGTATCAGTCCTAAGGAGGATGTCTTAGTTCTGCCTCACAGGATTTCCACATTCAGTGTACCTAGAAGTAGAGTGGTAAACAAAAGCTGACATCTTTTTCCTTGTTAAGCTAAGAGTTTTATGCTCTACTTTTAAGTGATTTAGTGTGGAAATCCTATGGGGCACAGTGCAAAAGAAGGAAAAAGCAATTGGAAATAAAACCACAAGAAGCAAGGGGGACATAGGCAAAATAGGTTAAAATGATATAGAAAAAAAAAGAGAAGTGAAATATGTCTAGTGAGAGAGAAAGAAAAAGTCACTGCAAGGAACACTAGAAATTTCCTGCCCATGGGACCATCTTGGTGGCTCAGAAGGAAGCAGCTGTACCCAGCAGAGACCCAGATTTGTCAGAGACCCTGGGGCTCTCTTGCCAGAAACCGGACCCAACTTCCAAATGCCAAGAAAAACAAGGTTAGAGACAAAGAGACCTTTTTGCCTTAAATAAAAAGCTTTGCCTTAAATAAAAGCTTTCAAAGGACTGTCCTCCTTTCTCCTTTTTACTGTATGAAAAATAGCAAACTTTAGCAATGGCTGTTAGTCTCCATTGTTAAGGACTTGGTTATAATGCATCTTGGACAGCCATGGTGGATGAGGCCAAAGGGTGATACAAATGGCATGGCTTTTTTTTGTTGTGTTTTGGTTTTCAGTTTTTGTTAGAAAATAGCTGTTTAGCTTAGGTCTTTACCTAGGCTTTTTGCTTAACCAAGATATGAAACAGTTTGGCTCCATCCTAACTGGCCAGCCATACTGTGTTATAAGGTCAGGCCATAAACAGACTTAACAACTGTTGTTAATTAAATAGTTATTGTAGTATAGATGGGGTCAAACAAAGGGTATGTGTGGGAGGGGAGGGGAAGAGAGCGCCTAAGTGGCAAAAGGTGGGGGAAATCTTGGCTTCTGACTTAGAAGGCGTGAACAAGTAAGAACTCTGTAGAAAAGACCTCTGGGACATAAAAATAATAGTTAACATTTCAAATTTTGATGCAAATATTAAGCGATTAATAGCAAAAGACTGCTTGTGTTCCCTCATTCATACTTTGCTATGCTCTGAAACCATCATAGTAAGACTTGGCTTTCCTCAAGAAGAAATCCTCTATCTACCTCTATGCCTGGTATCAGTTTAACAGCAGCACTTCATTGACATATTAATGCCTCCCCATGCAAGGATATTGTCCAAGTTCCAGCTAGTTGAAAGAGTTGTTGGAGATCTACAGAAGAGCAACAAGGAAAGAAAAAAAAAAAACCAAAAAAAAAAGGATTACATTTAATTTCAATACTCAGAAATGTGCTTTCCTTGTCATAAAAGTGGAACCCTGCCTGCGTGCCTGCAGCCTGCCTTGCACACTGATTTTGTGTGTGCCTAGCTAAAACCGATGCCTGGGATATGATCTGATTTTGACTCTACAGAGGAAGGCAGGAGGAGCAAAATTTATGTTTCAGGTCTGTAAGGCATTTTAAAGTTAATCGGGTCCTTTGGGTCTGATATAATTTGCATAAGATTGCTGTTGATGATTAGAATAGCTATTTAAGATTTTTGTTAATAGTCTGTTACATGGACCCAGTGGAAAGATTCCAATAGCAGTCTGTTAGTTTTTCCCTGTCACATTCAGGTTACAGACCCTTCACAGATGTTGTAAATAGACATCAATACTAAAAGGGAATATTACACAAATTAAAATCATAAGTGTGCTCAAACTGCCAACACAGACATTTTGTTAAAAACATCTGTCACATAAAAGCAAACATTTAAGGCCATTATATTTATAACAATTGTTTTCATTTTTAATATGTACTACATATTTTTCTTTTCTTCTGTTACTCTGAATATTTTTTCTTAGACTTTAATACTTATTTTTTCCAACATTACTTATGTTCTTGACCATATAAATAATAATGTGGACTTTTAATGAAAATAAATAAATCTCAGTGGTTGGAAATCTAATAGATACTTGCAAAATGAATGAGTCAACTGAGAATCCAACACCATGTTCTCCAAAAAATACGTAAGTATCAGATATTACAAAGACAAGTATTAAGCTGGATATCTGTTCAATTACATCCAGTTATTTCATTCTGTTCTGAAATTAATTTCTCAGGTGAAAAGGATAAATCACATATAAATGTCTTGTTCCGGGCCTTTTTGTTGCATTACTGCTGATGCAGCTGCTCTAGTCTTACCAGTATTCACCATGACATGTCTGAAGCGAGCAATAGAACTCCCTAAAACTGGAAACCTCTAGGGTGCTTTCTTCCTGGCATACCTACTGCATTGATACAATCCATCTCTTCCTTGTCCCTCTGATATCTTTTAGCCCAAGTCGCTCTAGGCTTCTTTTACCAGTGTTGACCTCTTAGGCTGTTTCTTCTACAAAGTAAAAGAGGGTTAGAAACCACTGATGCCTCCATTTTCCCTCCTTACAGCTCTTTTCTCTCTCTTGTAGGTTTTCTTTGGGGAGAGCTATTTGGAGCTAAAGCAGGAAAGGAGCTAATAGTGAAGAAGTGGGGACAACTGTTCAAGTTCACATCCTTGCCTCTTTCCATTAGTAGCAGCCCACCTTCACACTTCCTAACAGCTCAAACATTTCATAAGATTATATAAATTCAACGAATTGTCACAACCAGGAAGGATTTGCGGCTCATAGAACAGTCTTGGTCTAGTTAAAAGCAATACTTGCTGTTTTCTGTATTACCTGTGTTCTGAAAAACTCTTAAATATGTGATCAGCTGCAAGTTCACACTTAGCTTTTCCATAAATCAATGACTTATTTCTTTATGTAGGGCCTCCACATAGTTAGGCACAGTTGAAGAACAGTTGCAGTATCTTGAGACACTGGTTTTTGCATGGCATGGAGGGTGTGCTGGACCCTTTACAAATGTAAATCGAGACACAGCCCATGGCCTGGGAAACTGTTGAACCAACTCAGACTCACACAGAAAACCCATGAAAAACATAAATACTGGCTTCTGGTTCAACTCAAGAGTGGAGCAGTCCTCATGAAGAGATTAGACAGACGCTCTGTTGTGTAGGACTGGAGGTCACCTGGTCATCCAGACCAACCTCCCCCTCAAAGCAGGGGTGCCACCAGTGCTAGAGCAACCTTCAGTCTGAAGGAATGTTGTGACTTTTTATTTTTCATTGCTGTGCGTGACAAAGCATCTGTACTAAGATCTTACGTACAGCTTCTCCAGAATTATCCTTCATGCCAGGATAAGGCCTGGGTGACTTTATCAAGGTACTGTACATTAAAAAACGTGATTATTAGGATCAGAGTAAAGCCAAAACCAGAAGTCACTGGGCTTCACTAAGTTGCTGAAACACAGTCAAGTGTCATTTTGGACAGTAAAGGTATCCCTGTAGCATCTCACAGCTGCCGCAGTAGGGTTCTGGTTTTCCATAAATTCTGTCATAACTGTCATACCTGCCAGCCCTGTATAGATGCCTCCTTATGGTAGTAGACATTTCAACTAGGTATCTATGTTTAGGCACGTGAATGAGCTCCATTGACTGTACTAAAGAGATTTCAGGTGACTACAGCAGGAGCTTATACAGCATGCTCACAGTTAAACACCTGCATATAGACACCTATAGAAGCCAAATCCTACACTGAGTGGCAAGATAGGAGGTTTCCAGAAGAAAATCAGTTTTGAACACTGTTTTAAAGAACAATATGCCCATCTTTACTGTGGAGATACATATCCCATACCCTTAATGTTTCAAGCAAAATCGTTAGGAAGCCATGCTGTATGAGCCTGGACTCTCAGTCTGTGCAGTAAACCAGCCTTACTCAGCCTAAAGCTTTAGAATTTAAGCTTCTCTCATACATTTTTCAGGAATTCTGTGCTACCTAACACTTAACTGTATAATCATAGTATTTTTTTTATTTGAGTATTTAGTAATATTTGTTCAGTTGTATTCTGTTGTTATTTTTCATTTAACAGAAGATACCTGAGAGAAAACAATAAGAACATGCATAAAAAGGATGAGCTATTACAACATCCCCTATAAAAATGACAGAATTTATTTTCAGGCTTTTTCAGTGGGAAAATGGGAACACAATCGGTCACAAGTAAAATGTTGCTCTCAGCGTTACTGCTTTTATGAGCTGCAAACCAGAACCACCAGGTGTTCTGGCACTGTGTAGATAAGAACCATCAGTGTCAAGGCACTAAATGGACAGATTCCTGTAAAGCACGTAGCCCCTAGGTACGAGATCTGCATGGGATCCTGCACTGGAAAACATACAATTCCTGCAATATGTCAGTTCCTCTGTTTTCTGCTCATCTTAATTTTTGTATATATCTTACTTCGAGATACCTTATTTGCTGTGCTTTGCATTAGTTTAGGCAATCATTTCTCAGTCTGTCTGTGTGCCTAGTTCCCTTATTTCCAATATGTTACTCTATGAGCATAGTTACTGCTGTTTGTGGTATGAGTTCTCGTACCATTGTTTGTCCTTGTTCTTTATGAGGTTAAAAGTGCATGAATTCAGGCATTTCTCTTACTGTCTTTCTAATTTAATACCAAATTAAGCTATTCTCTAGATTTTTACTGGGTACGCTGGTAGAGATTTCAGAGAACTGATCTAGGGTGCATGTACATCCAAAATATTTATTTACAACTAAAGCAAATGAGCTTTTCTGCAGTAAATGAATTGGAATTTTTAGCAGGAAACAAAAAGTGAGCATCAAACTGCTAGGGTTTGGTTGGGTTTTGTTTGTTTGTTTGTTTTGTTTGGGTTTTTTTTTCAACAAGAATGAAGCAGTAGTCTAAGTTGAGAGGTAGCTGAGGGACAGTGTAACATGTGTAGAGGTTTAGGAGGGACTTTTCCTGCAGGTGATTTTACGTTTCTTTTCATCGCAGCTTTGCATTGCAACTAGGCTCTGCTGAGACAGAGGTAAACTACCATCAGGAAGAGTCAGCATGCAAATATTAGCTGCAAACCCACTGACACACCATCTCTTGGTACCTCCATACACTCTCTTGCTTTGCAGAAAAGTGGCCCTTTGAAATGTCTTGCCTTTTAGTCACAGACCAGTTGACAGGTCAACAGTCTGTTGGTACCAGACAGGAAAGGATGTGCTGGGTCAGCAGACTGGCAAACTATACATGGTAACTGTGTGCAAGACCTGACAGGTTAAGAGAACATAATCTCTGGTCTTTGGTGCTTGTTCTAGGTCCTTCCAAAGCTCAGTCAGAACTTTGGTTGCTTTTTCTGAGTGCTGGCTGAGATCATCATTGCATAGATTTTCACGGCACTGAGTTCAGATCCTACTTCTTGCACTCCCTGAAGAACACAGTTTCATAAACACTTTGCAGCAATGCTGTGTTTCAGCTTAACTGTTGCATCTGTGGCTGTTCTCTTCCTTTGTGCATGCAGCTGTACAGTAACCTTTATTTATCCTCGTATTTGTTGTGCTTTCAACTGTGTTCAGCTCTTATGAGTGTCTTCTATTTATTATTTTATTGTTGAAGCCTTTGTTTGCGTAAATCTTTGATCTCATGTATCCAAATATAAATATTCTCTCAAACACTGTGCTCAGATGGCCAGAGGAAGGAACAGTCTTTGCAAATACGCATTGTGTCAGTATCTCAAAAATCAGGGAAAGCCACATTCATAAGGCCAAGCTTTATCCTCTGTTTATAAGACAGTAAAAAGTAGGGAAGCTTCTTATCACTGCACAGAGCAGCTCTGCATGGGAGGGGAGAGGCCGCAGAGGGGGTCAGTCCTGTGCTGGTGACATATTGTGGTGATGCAGTGGGGACAAACATACTGGGACGGCAAGAGTGTCATGCAACCCTTTTCTGTTCCAGTTTCCTTCCCAGCAGAAGGCTGAGGTTCCTTATAGTCCCCGTACTGTGGCCTTGGGGTGAGAGTGCAGGGGGGACTAAGGCTAGCCAGGTGTGTCTGTGGAGTGCTGTGTCTTACACATACTATTCATGGTTTCCACAAGGGAAGCTTTTAGTCCCAGCAGCATCTTTTGGTTTCCCTCACAGGACAGGTCCCATGCAATGTAGGAAGGCAGAGGTATGGCTAGTGCCACTTACTTTCATGCTGTAAACTCTCTTGAGTGAGAAACAGACTTGCAACATGTCTTAAAAATGCCTGGGCACCCTGGGAGCTGTGTAAATGGTATGACTGAGCTGACATTTCACAGGGGAGATTCAGAGAATGGGCTATTCCAGCCTCCTGAATTCTGCTGTGGCTCATTTATGCTTTCCAGTAGAGCGTCTCCTACAAAACAACCTCCTAGTTTCTCTGGAATAAACAGAACATCAAATGTGACTAAAAGCCCACTCCCACAACATGTTACCTGATTATTTCTGATATGATAGTAAACGAAATGCTTAACAAAATGAATATTTAAAGTTTCATGTATTTGTTTTTTTCATGCCCAGAAGCATAAGCTGAGATCTACTTTGTTAAGGATCTCTTTAAAACAACTCAAACCCTAGACCCAGTCCCTCCTCTGTTCCCCACAAATGCTTATGCAAGCATGTCTGCTTCCATAAATTGTAGAACTGGCCCTGGCATTTTAAAACATAAATTTTAATTGTGGAGCAATTAGAATATCTGTCCTCTCTGGGGAGATCCTAAGTCCTTGGGTTTTATATGTTTTCAACCCCTACAGATTCTTTGTTATCCATGCCCCAGTAAAAGAGGAGAGAGCTCAGTGGCTGTGGTCAGAAGGCAGTGTTTGCGGTAAGGAGATTCTAGTGTTTTTATTTTAGTAAAAAAAACCCAAAACACTAAAATGTGATGATAACTTGGTTGGCAATGGCAGTGCCAAAGGGCATTAGAGAAAAAGGACTCTGATGACTTTCAAGATTTACAGCTGTGGAGGGCATTCAAAAGTCTGTGTACTTTTCTCCCAGGAGGATATAGCCTCCTCACAGGGATTCCCTCACAGAGTGTCTTCCCCAGCCTTGACCAAGCATGCATGACGTACTGGGCAGTTCTACTGCACTACCCTTGAGGAAACCAGTTGTTAAAGAGAAGGCAAGCTATGTTTTGTTTACCAGTACACAAATGTCCTAAGTATGACTGCTACAAAAGCGACTCTACCTCAGACGTTTGTCATGCAGAGTGGTTAAGAAGTTTGATCTTTATTTTCTGTCAGTGTCCTGAAAGAACTGTCTTTCTACCATTACATATGGGATCCATAGGGGAGTATGTTAGGCATCTGCGTTGCCTACTCATGGTGCCTCAACTCCCCTAGAGAATAATTTAATCTCCGTTCTGCCCTTATTCACATGCTGCCATTCAGGCTTTCTCTGAGTACCTCGTCAATGCAGAGCAAGTGCAGAGCAGGATTTGGTCCTTTCACTTCAATTTTTATGGTTCTTATATAAATACATTTCAAGGAGTTTTACAAAAGCTGCATAATTCAAGACAGCTTTTGGCAGGATGAAAAGAACTGAAAAGAGGGCAGAAAAGATCCTTTCACTCTGATTTCAAAATGAAGGAATAAGAAGTGTTCCAGACATCTGAGATGGGAAGGTCCAGAAAAGACTTCTCAGCAGCCCCCTATCTGAATAAACAGTGAGAGAAATGAGCAAGTATGAAATGCTGTGAAAAGCCACAGCAGCTCCAGCCTGTACTTTTCAGGGTCTCAGAGGTTGAAAAAACCCATCAGGTTTTAAACTTAGAGCTTGTTGGGAATTTTTGCTTGGCCTGACTTGTCAGACAAGAAAAGATACTCTGCAAAGCCAATGCTTTGCACTGATTTTCTTTAAAATAATAAGAAAAGACATCTTTTGTTTGGGAAATTCTAATTAAATATTTCATTTGAGGTTATTTATTTAGCCAGTTAAGAGTTATTCAGATTCGCTTGGAAAATGTAATTACAGGTCACTGTAAGAAAACAGTAAGGAGTCCACGTTGCTGCTCAAGTATAACCATGCCATGTTGTCTGAGATGTGCTGCTGTATTTCACCTGGTTTCCAGATGCCCCAGACAGGCACTCGTCTGCCATAGCCCTGTGCCTCATCTGCCAACCTTATGCATATGTCTTTGGATACTTTACAACGTGCCACCCTCCTTGGAGGCTGCAGTTGACCCAGGCCATTTCTTCCTTGCCTCCTTTTTGAGGCCCAAAACTGAAACTTGGTTCAACAATGTATGTTCTGCGGAAGTCAAAGGTTGAAGACAGAGAAATCTGGCATCTGTCTGGCTGTTCTGTCTGGTTTCCCGTTTACCTGCTGAGCTAACTGCCTGGCCTGGTTTGGGAGCCCTGTGTAACTAGCACTAGGTCTGCCATGAGTATGACCTACAGAATCAGCTTTACATATATTTCACAAGCTCTGGATGGAAAATTCAGAGAAAAAGCAGACAGATACCTGGACAGAGTCCCAGATCTTTGGGAGGGGGCAGAGGGGAAAGATTTCTGCAAGTTTTTTCTACTTGGGAAGAGATAGACTGGGTATTGTATCCAGTGTACATGTCTTATGAATGTTCTTGCATTAAGTAAGTATAACCATTCATAATATAAACCCTAAATAACCCACCACACGGTATGAATCTGTAGGTAAGTGAAATTAGAAATGGTTCAAATGAAGTCTGCCAGAACCAGAAGTTTTCTTCTTTTTATCCTGTAATAGAAAGTAGAAAATTACACCCTTCGACTTTTTACTTCTTGCAACAAACTTTCAGTTTGATCATGGGGCATTCAGGTGAATGAAGATACAGAGGATTCATTGTAGAAGGTCCAATAGCCTATTAAAACTTCAAACATGTGTGAATGAAGATCTACACAGGAAAATTAACCACTTCCTTCCACTATTTAAGAAAATTATAATCTTGCCTATATGAACCAGACCAAAACATGTATATGTGTTTTACAACCCCATTACCACATCTAATAGAATCTGATTCTTTTTCGGCACATTGCCTTAACAGAATCATAGAATAATAATGAGACATTGTGTTTTGCTTAGATTTCCACACTAAGGAACTCAATGCTCTTTGGTCAGGGACATACCTTAACTGTGGCAGTTTAGTTGAATTATGTCTTTTAAATGCTTACCTGACCAAAATAAAAATCACATTATATTAATAGAGCAGCAAAAACAAAATTAAATTTGGGTTAGTTTTCATATTATAGTAGTGGGATGTTAATTTATAATGACATTAAAAAGAAAATCACCTACAGCAAGCACCAGGAAGTTGTCAGTAATTGAGATTATTTTTTTTTTTTCCATTTCAAGGACTATATTGTGAGGTGCTTTCAGGGTCAGATATTGCTCAGATCTGGGTGGGGGCCAGCAACCTAGCTACACAAATACTCCCATGTCATGCTGCTCCTATGGCAAGCGTTGATGACAACAGGACAACCTTATCATCTTTACTCTTCCTTGTAAGCACATGCCTGACTTGTGCCATCAAACAGTTCAACAGTCTGGGGCTTGTTTTTGTTGGTTGGTTTGCTGGTTTGTTTGGTTTTTGGTTGTCTTTTTTTTGTATTCACATTCTTCAACATGTCTGTAGAAACTACATATTTGATTGTCACACATTTGATTGATTGGTTGAAAAATGCTGTGTGAAAACAGGTAAACCTAGATATGGGCAAGGGCTTGCATGCATTTCCATGCATCTGGGCTGACAAACTGCAGGCTCTTTCCTGAAGACTCAAAGCCATGCTGAACTTAACAGCAGTCCATGACAATGCTTGCAAGATAAGACCATGCACTGCACAGGCCCCTCTTCCTAGAAAAATTAGCTTTGTATTTATGGCCTTTGCAAAAGAGCTGTAGTCTTCATTTTTACCTTTGGAAGAAAAACCAAAACCTGACCTTCAGTATTTCCAGCAAATCTCCAAAGAAACCCCCATCCAAATTATGCAAACCATCAAGTTTATGGCTATGGCTGTTAGACTCAGTTGCTGTCTAATTGTATTCATGCTTCAGCTTAAGCTGTAGGAAAGGGACTGAGCCATATTATAATTGGATTAAAAATATAGTATGCCCCATGTAGAGACTCTGGTCGTCTCCTAGGACTAGATGACAGAGGGAGTTGGATTGAAGCAAATAGGCTGTCATCACTTCTTCCTGTACTCAAAAACTAACTGCAAATATAAGACTTTTCTCCCAGGCTGACCCTATTTTTGCCTCACAACTTCATCCTGGATTCTTCCAGTCATTTGTAAAAGATACAGATTTCCTTCCTTCTTTTCTGATTAGGCAGTGATGCAACCCTGAATTCAGTGTCTGTCTTTTCTGGAGCTCCCCCAGCATGGGCTGGTCAACCTCTATAGCCCTATCTGGTAGTCACAGCATTGCCCCAGCTGTAGGCTCTGTGATGCACTCCCAGCAGTGACACCAAGCGAACACCAAGAAAAGCTGGGGTTCACTTGAAAAGCATCCTAGGCTAAACAGAAGTCAGGGCATCATCTGAAAGTTGGAACAGATAATTTTTCCAGTTACTGCCAATCTGGACCCCATCACAAAGTCTAACTGGATTGATAGTGCCTATTTAGCAGGGACTACCTGGCTTTCATCTACACTGCATGGGACAAGCTTCCTCCTGTGCAAACTGCATCCATACCACCTTGGCTCAAGATCTCCTGCAAGCATCATTTGGTACACCTTGTACTCAGGTGTTATCATTTTTCTGTGTAGCCTTTTCAAAATTTCTAGAAGAGTGCAAGCCAAGGCTACAACCCACCAGAGTTATGTTTTTACAGCAAGACTCTGAGGTCCATTTTTCATGGCTTGGACTGTGACATAAAAGCATATGGAGGAGTTCAAGAATGAAAACCCTGCTGGAATAGCATTAAGGAATGGTGTAAGATGGAGAGAAGTAAAGCTGGCACAGTCTTGGCTAAAACAGTGCTTGGGCACTGTCTTAGAGCTGACTGGAGAGGTCAAAATTAGGGAGAAAATAAACCAGTAAGTAATGTGGGTAATAGAGGGTTCAGTATTGGAGCTCTCTCCTGGTCCTCGTTTCCTTAGCACCACAGAAATACTCAGAGATGACATTGCACAGCTTGTGTCTGCTGCCTGCCGTTAACATCTGCAGGCAAGGACAGTCACACTGGCCCAAATGTTCCACATCACCAGTAAATTTAAGTTATGCAGCTTGTACACATGAAGATATGAAGAGAGTTCATGCTGCTGGCTGTGTGCCTTGTGCTGCCCTCCCAACTCAGAGCAGTTCTCCAGCAGCAGGCGCAAGGGTGGAGGGGGACATGCTCAAATTCAGCATTTCCCTCTGCCTGAAAATGCAATTGTAAGTCGGGTCAGTGAGTTATCAACAGGATCCCACCAGTCCATGTTCCCCAGTGCCAGAAGTTCAGGCTTGTGCCCACCTTCATGCTGGTAAATCTCCCGCATCCCCAGGATGTGTCTGCTGTGAGTCCAGACCCGCTCTTTCTGGCCCAAGGTCTCAGCAGCAAGTGTGACATAACCCACATGTATTTGGCTGAGCACCTGATTAGCTGTTGGTGGTTTTGGTTTTCACCTCTGATGAGGGCAGTGCTAGGGTCAGAGGGATGGGCATGACAGGATTCAGGAGCTTAATGTGTATGTATACAGAGCTATAATCTTCCTTGAACCCATTTATGTGGGTTCAAGCAAACACAGCATTTGTGCACTCTCTGCCAACAGCATCATTTTTTCTACTGTCTTCCATTTCTTTCACACATGGCTTTCTGAAAGGGCTGAATAAAATGAATTATATTACAGTTTTATTAAATAACTTTGGTTTATGCTAGTATATGCCTCAGGAGTGCCAGCATATGTCCCATTTCTGGGTATTTTTAAGCTGAAGTGGTGAGGCCTTATAAAACACACATGGCAAACCATTAGAGTTGGCAGAAGAGATGTCTTCCTGTGAAAAATGGTGACACTGAGTGCTATCAAAACCAGCCTAAAACCGCTTTCAAAAGGATTTTACCTCAATGGTTTGAAGAAACCTTTCCCATTTAAATGTTCCCTGATTCTGTAAATGAGCAATGTTATTCATCTTAGTCTGTCACATAGAGGAAAAAAATGTACATATGAGTTTAATCCCTTTGTTGGTTTATAACCTTAGAACTCAGGCAGGAGAGTCACAAATCCATGTAGACATCCCCAACTGCTGACTTCTGCATTTGGATTTCTGATTTAGTTGAAAAATATATAAAAATCTTGTGTAGCCAGACAGCTCCCTATTGGCTACACATCTGTATGGGCTCAGGAGCATTGTATGCTCTGCAAAGATCTGGAATAAATTGTGCTCAATGAGCTGGCCTCTCGTGTGCTCTTTTCAAACAGCAGACTTGGATGAACTCATGTACCATGGGAGCACCAAGGCAAAACAATACCTCTTTGGTCAAATCTAGTGGGAGCTGCCATCATAAATGTGGAAGATGGGTAGAGGCAGAAATAAATAATTTTAGGGAGGTGGAAACGTACTTGCAGATCACTATTAGTGACTGCAAGCTACAGGCATTAGTTTTGCATTTTGAAAACTCTACAATATCTCTGAAGAAAAGTAGTTTTTGTGGTTGGGATTCACCTACCTGACATATGCCATCTAGAAAAGAGGTATCTGGCCTAAGCCATTCATCTAGAAACATCATTTACAGGGAGCTTCATGGCAGTTTGACAGCAGAATATTGTTGTTGTCCTGTGAGGTTGTTTCTTTTTCCTTTAAGAAAAAGGAAGATATACAGGGTTCCATGGAGAGTGGTAACCTTGAGTTTTATCTATCTAAACTTAGGAATCTCCTACTAAATATGTACTCAGTAGACCCCTTACCCAGCCCACATGCATAAACAGGAAGCAAGTGTACAATCTTGACAGCAGATTTATTAGTGTTTTTGTTGATGTAGCTTCATCCACACCCTACCCTGAAGGGCTGACTCAGCCTCTTTTGTTAGATGATCAATCCATTTTATTCACCTGACCCGACCTTGTTTCTTTAACAGCAAGATATTTGTGAGCCATTTTTCTCCTGTGAACGTAAACAGCTCTCTGTTTACAATCACTAACTCTTAACCACCACCCAGTCCCTCATTTGGCTGCTCAGCTGAACATTCGCCCATATAAACTGCTCACATGCAGGACTCAAACGTGAAAGTTTGGTTTTCTTTCATGACTGGGATTCTGTGAGAGCGGGTAAAAACTGCACACAGATTTATGAATCCTGCTGTTCACCCAGCCTAATTTTTGGCTTTGCTTCAACCTCTTTCTCTTCCTGTTTTCCCAAGAATGTTCCCCCTTTGGAAGCCAGCTTTGTTAACGCAAAGTTCAAAATTACCCAGAGACTCCCTCCCACCTCCCTAGCCAGCTCACATCCTCGCTAGGAGCCTTTCAGGTCTGTCCCTACCAAGCCAGGCTCCTTTCCAGGCCCCTCCGGTTAGAGCTGGTTCCTCCTCCTGCCACCTGATATCCTGTGTGCAGCACAAGCTCAAGTCGCTCAGCTCTTTTAAGCTCGATTTCCTCTCTCTGAACTCCTTGCTGAATTTAGGTGACCCATAATGTTTCCCAGAAGGTCCAATTATGAGTCACTTGCTCTTAACACATGAACCATCCTTCAGCACATCTGCAAAGTGAACTGTAGCTAGCACAGGTGAGACAGAGCCTATAGCAATTGCCTTCCATGCCAAATGCCGCATATTTAGACTTTTTTTCCCTACTTCTAAAGACACAGGACTATATTTATGTGTGGTTTATAATAAATAAATAGCTAGTCCCATTTATTCCTGGCTAACACTAATATTGCTACTGTTAGGTTAGTTGTGGTAAAACGTAAAATGGCAAAAGTATCGCTAAAAAGTAATCCCCAATCTCCCATCACTTGTTCCTGCCTCACAGCATCCCTCCCTGCGTGAGCACAGGAGCTTGCATACGTGCAAAACAAGCTTCCCTGGGGACGGAATCCATCTGAAGACTGTTTTCTTGCTGGGTAAGCTTAGACCCAGATCAGCTTCTCACTCCAGTTCTCCGTACAGCTATGAAGGCGGAGGCGAGGAGAAAGTGGGACTGCATCTTTCAGCACCAGTGCCACTTTATAGGGACTTTTAGTGTCCATTGAACTGCAGTTTCAGGTAATTTACCTGACATTACCCCTAAGGAAAATGCAAATTGTATCTGTTTAAGAGACAAGCAAGAGACAGAAAATTAAAACAAATAAATAAAAAAAAATGCCCTTCTATGGTGGAAACTGTTCTGAGAACAAAACTGTCACTTCAGGTAATTACATTTTCTTCAGTTCCTGTCAGATTTTCCTCCCCAGATTTTATGTGGAGCTCTTAGTGGTTTCAGAAGTTTTTAAAAAGAAGCGTTTGTGACTTACAAACCATCAGAACACAGTTAGTAGGTAAAAAAGTGTATACAGTAGCCGAAACAGTTAATGCAGAATGATAAAGCTGTACTTTACTCATCCAGGAAAAATACCAGCCCTTTCTTTACTCCAACATCAACATGTTTACCACTGAGCTGGAGGGAAGACAACACCCTAGGTATACTCTTAAGAATAAAGTTATTTTGACCTGCAGGAATTTTCATTGCTTTTACTCCCACAAATACGGTACAGATGTGGATATTAGGAGAAAGCATTTGAGAAGACATAAAACTGCTACTCATTTTATCATTTACTCATAGTGTCTATATGATTACCCTGTCTTTAGCTACAGCAGAGCATTAGTCAGCTGTGCTCAGCACTGACACATCGTAGATGAACTGCTCTGTGCACTGCTCCTGTGGTGCTCTAAAGCTGATAAAACTCAGCAGCTGTTATTTTCACTGGCTTATGCAGCACATAGTGGGTGTTCTGGTCACTTTATAAATATCACCTTTACACTTCCAAATGCTTAGAAGCACATTTATTTCTAACAGAGTATCTCCACTTAGGTGCAATGTGTATTTAGTTGGTGTTATATAAAAGGTCGGCTCTCAGGGCAAAATATCTCCCCAGAATGACATGTATGAGAGAGAAAATATTGTTGTATTTGTATCCTAGGAACATGCATCTAAGTCTGGTCAAGTGTTCACCACAGGAAGAGCCACAGTGGTGGAAGAGGCTGCAGCGCCCAGCTGCTGTACCTGGCCCTTGGCTGCAGAGTCCTGACCCCAGAGCTGAGCCAGCAGAACAGGACGCATGGGCTGTCTCCATTGCCCTGGTGCTAAACCACCCATGCTAATTCAGTTGTTCATCATTATGTAAGTGAACTGGGCTGACTCTTTGCTTTCAGGACAAGGGACAATCCCAGCTGTCCCTCTGTGGGGACGCTAAGCTGCAGCAGGACAATGGGAGGAGGCCTGAAAGGAGCAGTAGGGAAAATATGATAGAGGTCTGCAAAATGCTGGCCTCCATAGAGAAGGATTGACTACTTACTGGTCTCTTTCAGTACATGTCCTATGGGCTATAAGGGAGCCAGGTTGAAAACAAATGTAAGGAAGTGATTCTTCAAGCAGCGAGTAGGCATACACTTTGTTGCCAGAAGACAGTCTGGCTTCATGGGTGTAAAGGGAGAGTGGACACGCACTTGGAGAGGGAACCACTATGGGATACTAAACATAAAAGATCACGGGCACAAAAAAAATGCCTCTAGCTGAGAGCGGTCAGAGGCTGTGGAAACAGTTTACAGCTTACTTGCCTATTCTCACTTATCAACAGGCATCCCACTATAGCCAGTTTTCTTTTTCCCTGGGGAAGATCATGAATGTGGCCCTCCATTGTCACAGTTCAGGCGGAGGAGTTGCTTGTTTTGCAGATGGATGCAAAGTGAGTACACCCAAAATGTTGGATGTGAGATTCATTCAGGGAAAACACTGGGGAACAAGAAGAAGAGGAAAGAAGGAAAGATGTAATTAGGACAACCTAATCAAGTTCAAATTAGATCAACACATTCTAGGAACATATGTAGCACTTTTTCTGGACTTGCAGTCTCTCCTGAGCCTGCGTATCCCCTTAGGTCCTGCTCCACCAGAGTAATCCCACTAGAGCTGTAACATGCAAACAGCAACAGCAGCAACCAACAACAGTGCAGAACCCAGCTTCCTGATAAATCCCACTATTGCCAGCTGGGACAAGGCTTATGCACGCACAACCACTCAAGCTTTTTCGAAATTACTATCAGGTTTGATTGGGCTTTGGAGCTAACTGCTGTGAGATCTCAGCTTCCCTTCCCCCCTCACAGTCCAGACACTCAAAGGCAGCAAGAGCATCCCAAATCTGTGCCACCAAACACTTCCAGCAGTGTGTCAGCAAGGCCTCATCGTCCCAATACCATCAGTGGGTGCCAACTCAAACAAGAAGTGAGCATGGCACAGCTGGGGGAAATGGACTTCTCCTTGCATACCAATGGAGACGGAGCGGCGCATGGCACTGGCCCGGCAGCCCCTCCTTACCCAAGAGGCACGGAGCTGGGACGGCAGACTGCTGCAGGTGCAGAAAAGACACGTAGTTCCAGTCTCCCCGCAGATTTCCTCTGTTCCTTCCAAAGTCACAATATTTTAATTGATATTTCTTGTGAGAATTCAACAGGTGCAACATAAATCCCACGGATTGTGCTGAATCTTACAAAATCTTGACTTTCATTTTGGAAGTGGGGGGAGAAGAGAGGAGCTTTCTTGCTCTTTGGGTTTTTAGCCTTGAGCTACGTGAGACAGAAAAAATGCTGTATTTTCTCAAAGTGCTGCCAGATTAAAATAAGCAGCTATTCAGCTTTTTTTTTTTTACCCTGGAAGGATGGTTAACTCATTGAGAAAAACTCATTGACTGCACAAGTATATTCAATTATAGCAGAAGTAGTGTAGGGACAAACTGCTTTTTTGTATACATTCTAGAGTGGGGGGCACAGAAGCTTCTACATCCATTCTGTGCCTTCAGACATACTTGGCAAAACAGATGGGACAGCAGCAGTGTCAGGAAGAGAACCTCTGGATATATGGATACGCACTAGAACCCTGTTAAAAACAGTTAACAGACCCATTCTGCCATGGTTTAAGTTATTAGGTGAGAGGTACTAGCTGTACCAAAGGTGGATGTCACAACATGATTTCTTTACCATTAAGTCATGATTTATCTCCTCTTGGTTTACTGTCTACTTGACCAATGACTCAATATCTTCAGGGCTTCACATGGAACGCATGTAAACAACGAGCAGATAGGGAGGCAGATGTTGGAAATTAAACCAGACTTCCACTTCTCATTTTTGCAGTTGTCCATGGATAGCATTTCTCTAAGAAGATTCCTGATAAGGGTTTGTTAGAGGTTTTGGAGGTTTTTATGTTTTTTTATAGAAAGTTTTATAAAATGTTAATCCACCCCAAAACTTCAGAACACCTGAGAAGACCATATTTCTAGCACTTAAAAAGTGAGCAAGCTGATAAACTGCAAATCTGTGTGTTCTTCTCCACAATCCTGTACCCAGTTCTCTGCAATTTTACCTCGTTTGCCATTTGATGTGAGTGTCTAGCATGGGTCCTGCACTGATGCCAGGCTAGTCTGATCATCCCCTATAGGAAGAACATTCTGCTGACAGATGTCTATCAACTGATGGATTAGGTTTATACCTTTATGAAAAAGAGTTTTTTTCTTTTCCATTCAATACTAGCACTCAGCACCACAAAACCAACAACAATGAAACTGCTGGTAGCAGTAATATAATGCTAAAATTGCTAACAATAACAAAGAGCTTTACTGAGAACATAATGAAGATCCTCAAACCTTATAATAATAATAATAATTTCACTTAGCACAGTGAGAGATGTGACTTTTAAAGAAGAAATAACAAACTAGGTAAAAGGGACAATCTCTCCATTCTTTTCATTATATGTATCAAAGGGGAAGAAATGGTTGTTTGTTTTGTTTTTCCACAGAAAATATGAGATATTTCACTGAGAATGAAAAGTTGAAATCTCACTAGATTTTTGTAAATTAAAATATAAAACAAACCAAAACACAGAATGTGCATCAACACAAGCGAAACACTTCTCTTACTCCTCCTTGGTGCCTTTTGTCTATACTTCGACTTAAAAGTAAACTGAAAAAAATCACACTAAAAAAAATCAAAGTTTAAAATATGTGCCTGGGTGTTTGAATGCATTATTCTGACTTTATAAGCATTTTTTCCTGATTTTTAAACAAAAAATTATGAAAATGGACGTTCTCCAATAGTGCATGTCCATGAATCCAGATTTTTTGACAAAGACAACTTGGGGAAAATTCGTGCTTGATGCCATGTCTTCTTTGCCCTCCTCTAAAAACCTGAAGAACTCTAATACTCAGTTCTTCTACTGTACAGGTCTGAAAACACATCACCATGGGAGTCAGCACCATTATCCTCATTTCCCACGGTCAAAGAGTGAGGGACTTGCCCCAGGATAAGTAGCAGGCAAGCCATGCAGCTGAAAGGAGAGGTTTCCCCTTCTAGTCCCAGCTGGTACTCTTTCGTCTTTGCTGTGTGAACAAGAAATGGGTCTCTGAGTTGATAGTTTATCTCTAGCCCTGAGATAGGATTGATACACTTGATTTTGTAAGAGATTGTGAGAGTAAATCCCTGCTTTGAGGAGCAGGAGAAAGACCAGCACTTCTCCAGAGGGACTTGCTGTGAGATGATCTGCCCGGTGACTGAGGCAATGTAGGGGGGTCCAAAGAGAGTCCTTGCAGCCATGTCCCTCCTCATTTCCCCCTAAGAAAGCAGATTTATCTGCATTTATAAAGAACACAATGCTGAGAGAATGCTACCTAAAGTTTAACTAGAGAGCAAATGGAAAATTTAGATAAAAGTCTTTCAAGGAAAAATAATGAGCAGAATTACAGTAGAAACAGTTGCTATATGGACAAGGCAAAATATTTGACAAGGAAAACATATCTGAGAAGAAAGCACAAGGGTAGAGCTATTATAGCTTCTGAGGTCTTTTCCCTCAGACTTCTTATTTTATAACATATTTCTAAAACACAACACCCACAACTGTTTTTCTTCATCTATCAAAGCATAAAATTGCCAGTCCTTTGACCTAACTTAAATGAAGGAAGTAGCAATGTTAGGTTTAATTAAAAACAGCAAATATTTGTACAGCTGTCCCTGGTTTCACAGCACAGAAATAGGTTTAGCATCAAATCTTAGAGTTTTAAATCCTTTGGGAACCATATACAAAAACATATAGGATCCTTCTGGCTGACTTGCCAAAGCCAGAAATGCCTTTTTTTGGAGTTATTTCAGGTGGGGCTCATTCAGCTTTCCCGTTTCCAACCCACTGTTTTCCTACTTGAGACTTTTTTTTACTTCTTTCCATGCTCCAAATGCAGTACTGTCAGCTTGACAGGTCTGGATGCATTTAATGTATTTTGGAATTGTGAATAATAGTAATGCTAATAACAACAACAACAACAATAATAATAATAATAATAATAGTAATTAAACTGAGGGTAAGCGGAGAAGTTTTGACTTAGCAGCAGCCATAGCTTTTTGGTGGAAACCCTGCTCGCCAGACCCAGCTGGGTGTTTCCAGGGACCTTTGCCTGTTGGTGTGGGTGTTACTGGGAGGCACCTGGTGTGGGATGTGGGAGCAGCAACCAGATCTGCATCAAACACCCCTGGAAACAGGAGGGGTCTGGAATGAAAAGTTTCACTCCTGGCCCTTGCTTTCCTTTTAAATTGCACATCATAATATGCTGTAAAATCCTTCAGCACCAAGCTGTTTAACACAGCCTTGGGAGGGCTGACTCCATGTACACCCCACCCCCTTGAATGGGCCAGCCTTGGCAAGCGCGGTCTCAGCAGGGACCACGGGAGGATTTACACTGCCTCGTGCGAAAGGCTTGGCAGACCCAAGCTTTGCACCCACCCATCTGTCCCTCCCGAGCAAAGCCGGCCCTGGTGGGGTGGAGAGGCAGGTGGGGCGGGTGGCCACCCAACATGGGTCAGAGATAAGAGGGAAGAGGGAGGGAAGGGGCCAATCCAGGTTTAAAAAGCTGCACCCAGGTCTGGAGTGGGAAGGCTGATGGCAGGGCCATCTGCTCTGCTTGTGTCCATCAGACACCAGGCAGCGGCTCTCTGCACTCTCCAGGCTGCTGCAGCCCCCCATCTTCCCTACAGCCCCCCCCAGCCTTCCCAAACCTTTAGTGCCAGCAGGTCTGGCACAGCTTGGCACAGCCCAGGAGCAGTGATGGAGGTGTCCAAGCCTGGTGGGGCTCAGGAGCTGGAGGAAGAGAGAAAAACCCTAAGGAAAAGCCCTAAGGAGGGAGAAGAGAGTGAAGACCTGTCTTCTCTCAGCCCAGGTGAGCCCAGGCCAGAGAGGCTGGCACGGCCAAGGCTGGCAAGGTGTGAGACACTTCGAGAGAAGGCTCTGCGCAGCAAGATGTCCCGAGTAGTAGAAGCAACTTCCCGGCTTGTACAAGTAGAACAGTCTCTCCTGCTCCCTCTCCTACAGCAGCATCCTCTTCCTCTCCACCCAAAAGTAAGTAAGAGGGAGACAGAATTTCACTTGTCTTTGGGCAGAAGGGCAGTAGCCTGCATCCCATAACTGACATGCTGGGTCTTGCCATGCAGACTGGAAGAGTTTCATCTACATTAATTTTCAGTTGAGTAATTTAAGCCTACAGCCTACAAAAAAGAAAGCTACTGACAGTTCAGTGTAGTTGCATCACAGGGCTTCAGGGGGTAAAAACACTTTCTGGCACAGTGAAGGCTTACTGACATGCTGAGTAGCCTGGAAAGATTATTTAGAGCTTTTTCAGAAGCCAGTTTTATATGTCTAAATTTCTATAAATGCACAGAACGTCTTAAACTATAAAGCTATTCTCCAGTTCTGAAAGAGCCAAAACCCAGCCAATTGCAGAGATGACTGGTAACTTGGAAGTGAAACATGACTGACCTGCAGAGCCCATGGCTGTTCCAGGTTTGCACACATATATCCAGCATATGAGACACAATGAAGATATAGCTGAAAAAAATCCTCAATTTTCTGAAAAATACAATGGCTATGCAAATTAACCCAGGAATAAGTCTAAGGAAAAGTCTAGATACTTTGTAATGCATGGATTTAGTTGTTGGAGTCCAAATATGTCTTGTTCCAAGTCAGTTTACTTTGGCATTGCCCAAAAGGTCTTTACCTTATGATGAGATGGGTCTTGGGTGTACCATGTAGAACAGGATGGCAGTTCTTACCCAAGGTGCATGCCACAAAAACCCCATTACAGTAATAGACACCTATTGCTGGGCCAGCTGAGCTGAAAACCTGCTCTTTCACCTTTATGCCAACCTTCCCGTCATAGACCTGCAGCAAAGATGTAACCCCTGAAAGTCTCATCTGGTGGATAAATATTTGTGAACAAAATTTTGCTATGACTTCTGGTTTGTTAATATCTTGGTGATGAATTTCAGATATTGCAAGATACTGTTTTCACATGTTTTCATGTGTGCTAGATCAATGTACTGAGTCCAGCTGGCTTTGTGACGTTGTTCACAGTTTGTTAAAAATCAAATCCAAACTATCTCAAGTCAAGATAAAACTCGGTCACTAATATTCAGAAGCAACCTTTAAACATTTGAGTCCAAGTATGTTCAGTCCAGGAATATCCATCTAAGAGTCCACTAGGAATAAATACACCTAGAGGTGGAAGGGGCAGTATTGGAAGCTATGCGTGACATTAAAAGAATGTGTTAAAAATCAAATTAAATTGTTAGACGTTATTCTTCAAAAATGAGAGTGATGGGTTGAACTGCTGCGATACTAACTTTGCAGTAAGACTTCTTCACTGCACTTAATTTTGAATAAACAAGGCTTATGACTTTTTTTCCTTTTTTTTGGACAAACAAATAAAGGCTTGATGAAATACAGCCACCTCAGCGAAGTTCTATTTTCTTCCTCTTCTTTCCCAGAACTACTTTAATATCTACTTGTAGGAAAGCACGTGTTTAGCTACCACTGGGAATACAGTTTACTTTGGATTCTGATCTTTGGATTCTACTTGAAGCTAAGTTAGGTCCTTTTTTCACTGAAAACCCATTATCATGGCCCGCTGAGCTCTGGGACTTTCCCCGCTTCTCTTTTACAATGAGGTTACATAAATTCTGCACTGGGTTTCCTCAGACCCTGTGTCACGGATAACCACCCCCCTTAATTGCAAGTAGTTTCGCTGCTGAAGATTTTATTTTGAAGTAAATTGGATTCCAAGGGATACATTTATATTACAACCTGTCCATAAATTCATATGAACAAGCCCCTAAAAATAAGCTCTAAGCCAATGAGTTGGCTAAAATCCCTTCAGAACGGTAGACCTTGGTAGGATGTCCTTCTACTCACTGTTTCAGAGGGAAAGCTCTGGGTTTATGTCTCAGAGACACTCACTGATGCTAGCAGTCAGTGCTTGGTATTTCTTATTTGTTGCTTTGATTATGTCTCTTTCAGTTCCTTCTTGACAATCCTGACCTTCCTGTTTTACATTTGTTATGTGGTTGTTCCATGTTTCCCATGTGTTGGTTTATGGTATCAGTACTGGTCAGCTGAAAAGGTTGAAAAGATCACTCTATAAAATGGTCCCAAAAGCGATGGACATAGTTTTGACAAAAAAAATAGATTCAAGAAATGGGAAGGACAACACTGAAATAGCCCCATCCCCTGTAGGCACCGCGAACAATGCTTTCTGCTGTGCCCCAGTGCCTGTTAGACAGTGCTTGTCCTCAGCTATTAAAAGGTGGGTGTTAATTTCTGATGAAAACTGACACCCTTTCAAGAAATTGGAGCAAATCCTTTACTAATGACAGCAAGGGTGTTGTTACTGATTTTGCCTGCAGTACAACTGCAAAGAGACTGCTTAGCCAGTGAGTTTGTGTGGAGATGGGGAAGGATCTCTTTCCCCTCATCCTGGGAGCCAGGCGGCCTCATCACCCCACTGCTTAACCAGCAGTTTACTGGCATTGAACCAAAAAGCAAACTCCTTGTGCCTTCTGCCTTCAGAAAGACTCCCTGTGATCATGTCCACGTTTTCCCTCTTCCATAATTACACACTGCCAAGGTGAACAGAACGGTCTTTTTTTTTTTTTTTTTAAAGAGATTCTGTATTTTAAACAGCAATATGAGTGCATTTGAAAAGGAAAAATACAAGGTATAAGAGCTTCCCAAAATAGCAGCATGCGACTTGTTCTGGCTGTGCTCAGGTGCAGCTATGCATTACTTCAGATTTCTGATAACATCCTGTCTCCTGCGCTGGAGTAACCTAGGGGTCGTGAGGACGGTACTAAATCAGAAATGTGTAGAGGATTAGACTGGGGCAATCTTGACAGCAGCCAGCGGGGAATGGAATATAAATCATGCTAAGAAGTTAAAATAGCCATCCCATTTGCAAAACAGTCATGGTATTTTCCTTAAGGGGGAAAAGAAAATAATGTCCTTCGAAAGTGCCAGATTGGCAGGGTGGGATAATAAAAAAACTTCTGACTGTGCAAGTTTCTCCTGCCCATGTGCTACAGTGCCGCTGATCTGCCTGGTGTGGAGGAAGAAGGTCAGGGTGGCAGGCTCAGCGCTCCTATCTGAAAAGAGCAGCATCAGCAGACCTGCATATACACCTGTAGTCCGCTTGCCCTGGACCTCCTGTTGGGGTGAAACAAGGCAGTTGCTGTGAAATCAGCCCAGTGGCACTTCATTTGTGCCAAGAGTGAGTCACATCACCAGGACTGAAGTGGTGGTATGGAGGCAGCTCTGCCCTGCTTCCCACAGGCAGGCAGGGGGGATGGTGCATTGCCTCTGCTAAGTCTTCTCACAGTGGTGCGAGTCACAGTCTTTGTTTTCCTGTTACATTGAGACCCATCCCTTGGGGAAGAAAACCTAGAAACCACAAGTTCATTGCAGGCCAAACAACAGCACAGCAACAGGCATCGCTGACCTGGCCACAGGTGAGCTGAAGACCTGGAAATGTCTTGCTCCTCAGCAGAAAAGCAGCGATGGCTGGTGGAGCCAGGCATCTCTGCCAGCTGCTCAGCACAGCATAAGCTGAGGGCTTTTCACCCAGGGGACTTGCACATTTTGGGAGAGAAATATGAAATTGGTGGCTGTTGCTAGATGACATTTCTAATGGTAGTTAATAAGCTTGTTTTCTGGTTGCTGATTTCCTGACACAAATCAGAGATTGGTTCTCAGTACCTAAAAGTGACTTGTTCTTCCTTATGTGAGAGTTCTGAAGACTGATTCATAAATAATGGCTCAGGGGTGACGGAAGCGAGATAAATTGCTTTCATTAGAATTCACATAAAACAGCAGCAGAGTCCCTGCTTGCCACTACGGATTGAACAAATGTGCCAGCATGCACGTTTTTCATTTTGCAGCCACTGATACTATGGAGTTGTTCCTGGACCTAATAGCTTTGAATGTTCTTTTTTTAAAGTAATTAATATGAAGAGTGATCCTGGAAAAAATTGCCTCACCCTCCATAAAGTTATTTGCAAGCTGTAGGCATCATACTCGTTTCTGTGGATATTTTTTAAACTACTGACAAATGGACAATTTGAGGTTCTTCAAGAGAGGAATTGCTTTCAAGATCTTTCTGGAAGCTTGGAGGAAATATGCTTAGGCAGTTCCATTTTATTAATATGATAGTGCTGCACTCCACATTCGTGGGCACCTGCTGTGTTAGAAAAAGGCTTTGCAGCAGCAAACCACAGAATAAACTACACTAGGGACTTGGGGGATTATTTTGGGTTTTTTTCCACAGAAATAATAATTTTACAAGGCATTATTAGACAAGCTGCCATTCTTGATGTATGTATCTTAGGATATACCTTCCAAATGCAACTGTTTCAGAAAATAGCAGGTGAGAGATGGATACAGACTTGAGGTGGGGCTTATCTGCCCCATGTGGGTTTTCCAAAGGCTGAGCTGCTGGACACACGTTCCCTTTAGGGTCTCTAGAAAGAAAGAGGCACTCCAGATTCAGTTCATCCCATAACAGCCATATAAGATGGGTCAGGAAGACATTTC
>NW_009938935.1:0-8554 GCF_000696875.1 Nestor notabilis | reverse complement strand
GGATCACAGGCAGATCCTCTGGGAAAAAGCTCTGGCTTAGACTTTCATGTCCCAAGGAATGCCACAGGAATCACTTTCTAAACTGATCATTTTATTGCTCCAGAAGCTGAGCTATCCTGAGCATTTATACTGGAAAAACATAAAATAGGTCAGTGGGGGTGGAGACGCTGAGTTACCAGGAATGGATATTAGGAGCTCTGGCACTCCAGCCCTGACTCCCAGATTTGGCCCTCTGATCGCGGAGAGTATCCAGCACCTGGACCAGGGCACCACCACTGCCACTCTGCCTTCAGTGGAAATTCTGTCTACCAGGGCACATGGAGATTAAGGAAAAATGTTGAGGGCTGGCAGCAGGCCGAGGTCTAAACTGAAGCATGCTGAAGAAAAAGGCAGCTGTCTGTAAAAGGCAGCTGTAGGAATCTGTTTGATGGGTCAGGTTGGCATCTCTGAGTAAAATAAAAGATGGAAGCAAACAGTTTGTATGTTCTCTAAGGAAGCCTTTATAAAAGTGGCCTCTTCATAAATGCAAAGCAACTTGGTGGATAGTATCAATTTTATGTTAAGGTTCAAAAATAAAAGCTGGGCCATCAGAAACATCCTGAAACTTCAGCCTACCACTAAGTGACAACTGCATGAAACAGACCCAGGGCAGTGGAAAATTTTAAGCCATAAATTAGAGTGCCTTGAAACTAGTAGGCCATGCTGTTTTATATTCTGGGGGAGGTTCTTTATTAACTCATCTGTTTAAACATATGGATCTTGACAAAGGAAAGCTGCAGGGAGGATCCTACTCCTGTCCTGCAATTGAAAACACTTAAAATCAAGTCACTGCAAATATTCCTGTTAAATGGGAAAGTACTGCAGGAACTGTTGCTCTCTATCAGTTCAGCTCACAAGGGCCCTATTTCCTGAAGTTAAAATGGAAAAAAATTCTAGTCTGAAACTTTTTCTTTTTCTTCAGTTGGTTACTGCACACTTATACTGAAAGGAGAGAGATAAGTCAAGTTTTTGTTCCCTGTCATTTATCCTAAAGCTCCCATGTGCTGGACACCTGCAAAAGCTAGGAAAGCTAGCTTGTTTACTTAGTGCGATTTATTTGACCTTCTAATATATTTGAGTAAGGATTTTATACCTAAGGCAACTTTACAGAGCAGATTTGAAAGGTGACCTTCAAAGGAAACATCAAAATCTTTCTGAAAAAGGAAACTTTGGAAATATATGTGAAAAAGGCTGCTTTTCAGCTAACCTTCTGACTCAGGACTCCCTGGCTTTTCGACACAGGAGTGTACCAGGGCAGTGAGTCCACCTTGCCCACAGCAGACCCACAACTGTTATCACACAATACCTAAGGGCCCAGGAATTGTGCTGGATCGCTAGTTTCAGTATTTCCATAATGAATGCCTTCTATTTGCTGGCTGGGGCAGTCATGCAGCACTGGTTTTGAACCACATTTTAAACCTTCAACTGACAATCCTTTTTTCTGTTCCCATTATGAAGCTGTGATTGTCTTGATGAAATGGAGGTTTTTAAATTGGTTTCTTTGTTGTTTTTAATAACAAAGGTAAAACCAACAGTAAGTCTGAACCTTTGTGCTTTTAAGAATAACGTTAAAACTCAATTTCCTCTCAGCTAAAAGCACAGGCTGCTACTAACTAAAAGAGTAAATACATCAAGTGAAGGATGTAAGAGGTGCCAAAATCTGGTGTGTACCACAAGCTACAGGAGAAGGTTCCACCATCACCTACAGCTTGTCCTGGAGTGCTCATTTCTCATGAGACCTCATGAAGGCATAGGCTGTGACAGAGATCATATTTGCAAATAAATTTTAGGATGACAGTGGTTTACCCAGCCAACAGAAGGTGTCCTCTTCATCTCCAAATTGTCATTCCAAGCACTGAGATGTTCCTTCCTTTGTGCTGACACAGCCATTTCTTAGAGAAAAGCCAGGTTGAGGAATCATTGCAAGCTAAAGCTCTGCTTCTGCCACCTGCTTCCACCTCTCTCTTAGGTTGCCCTTGCAACATATGATGTTGCTTTGGCTGCATTTGCCCACATAGAGCATTTCCCTAGCACAGGCAGGTGTTAAAGCAGCACTTCTCAATCTGCAAGCCATGCTGTATCTGAAGGACTGGGAAGGCTTCATAATTTATTACAGTATGTGACCAGCAGAGCTGTCGAGGTCACCTGCTTCACTGGTGATCCCAGTCACATCACAGATGAGGGACACGTCATGGAACTGATGCTTCTGCAAGGGTTGCTGTCACAAAGTCCCCTTTGGAGCCATTGGGAGCTCTCCAGAGACATCTGGATATAGCATTTCCCTGATGTCCTACTCTTCCGTGTCAAGGAAGAGGGAGTTTAATTGCTTGAGAACAGCTACAAAAGGTCTCTGGTAGAAACAGAATAATAATAAAAAAATATTAATTGCTTATTACTGTGGAAGAAAGTGCCCCTTTAAAATAAGCAGGTGAAATTGCAACCCAAGGCTAACTGCCAAGACAGTTTGCAGTAGTATTTAGTGGTTACATTACATGTATCTCAAAACTGAAGATGCTTCCCACTAAATCAGACATGGACACTCACGATTAAGAAGTTTCTGCTTAAAAAAATCATGCCTAGAAAATGTGGGGAGCATTATTTTTCACTCACTTCTTTTTGCTTTTAGGACAGCATTGAATTTAGAAACATCTGTAGTCATATGGTTTTACAAAAAGAGGCACAACAATTTGACAGAGACTTACATGAAGCCCACCAGTGTTTGAAGACCATTGTTGAGAAACTCATTTGTTCGCTGGCATCTTTCCCTTCAGATTCTTGTATCCCGGTCCAATCTGCCCTGAGACAAATCCAGCAAGATCTCCTGGCAATGTGAAACAGCAAGCGGCTTGGCTAAGGAACGGCAAGGCCTATGAGCTGTAATGGTCCTATAAAAATAACAGATAGCTTGAAAGGTGAATCCTGGAGATTTTACTGTAGCAAAAGCTCCTGCTGACTTTACCTCAAGGAAGACTTCCCAATGGAGATGGTGTTCCTGCGAAGTCCTGAATAGCCTTCTCATATCAAACTCATACCAAAGTCACGTTAATTAGAGCTGGGAACTTCTCCAAAAGTTGCTCTGGAGAAACAGGAATTAATTCTTTAATAATGTCTCAAAATGAATACAGAAAAGTGGAGGCAACCATCAGAAATCTCTCTCTGTTTTCATCACAGCCCAATAAAATGTGTTTTCAAGTAATTCTTTATGGAGTAGACACTTGAGAGACAGAGAAAATAAAGTGCTTAAGTATGGACTCTTTCATGAGAAGGTATACAGCCTGCTTACACTGCGAATAAAGACAGCCAGCTAAATCCTGACTGCATCTTACCATAATAAGCCAACAAGCCAGTGGAAAGGTGAAGGTACAGTATCTTCTGTGGAGAAAAGCAAAAAAAAAAAAAAAGAAGAAAAATATGTGGGACCGGTGGGATCAGTCACTTGAAACCAATAAAAGGTCTTGGTAGATGATCCAGTGAAGGTGAATGGAAAGCAAAGCAAAAGAGGCATTAACACGGTGAAGCAAAGGTATTTATAAACTGAGGTGAAACATTTGTGAAGACTGCTTTGCAGAGCTTTCTCAGCCCCTGTGACTGTGCAGCAGACAGCATAAAACTCCGCTCTCTTACTGCCAAATCAGAAGGGTTTATGAAGTCACTTACTTCTGTCAAACAGCTGCAGCTGTAATGCTGAGAAGAGGCATTCCCCCCCTTTTTTTGCAATAAGATTTAATGTCTGTGTGATTGCTGAGCAGCAATAACGGCTTGTAAAACTCTCTTTTTTTTCTTCAAAGGGGTAAATTAAGCTCCTTTTAACTGTGATTTGGGTAGTAGGTGAGGGAATTTTGTAGACTATGAGATAGAAAAGTATCTCTTTCCATTGGCTGGCAGAGTGAATTTCCACATGTGATTTTCTTTTCTTCTTTTTTTCTTTCTTTTTTTTAATGTGTGATCATGAACATCATCAGTTGAATACTTTCCGAGTGTGGTTCCATACTCTGATTGATTTGCCATATTTTATGTTCACACTTTAAATGTTACAGTGGTGTCATTCTCACAGCTATAATTAAGGCTACCTCAAAACGCTTATTCACTGGTTTCTTAGTGTGAATGCAGACAACTGCCCTGGGTTGAAATTTTGCATAGGATGTCTCAGCTTAGAATTCATTTAGAAATGGGAAATAAAACCATGATAGTCAGGCCAGCACCAGATATCTCCCTTTTTTCTTTTAAGCGTGACTCCCTCCCACAAGGGAAGAGCAAAAAGGGCTCCCTTGGGAGCAGAACGTGGTGGTGTTTGCCAAAATGTTGTGATCTCCAGAGCAACGCTGAGCATAACGTCAGGCAGCAAACAGACAGAGGGGATGCACCCAAATGTTACACACGCCCCTACACAGGTGTTTGTGTGTATCTACTCTTGTTGGCATCACCCTTCATAGTGAAGGGATGGAGGCTTAAAGAAGTCTTGTGAAATGAGTTTTTTGGCTATTTTTCAAATGTTATCCACTTGAAATACATGGCCAGCAGAGAGGTCAGGGGAGGAAACCTGGGTGAAGGCAGCTGCAGCTCTGGGACACCTCCACTTTGCAGAGTGCAAAGTGGTGCCATTGCACCCTCCCCCCTGCTTTCGTGTGACAGCTGCCCACCGAAGCCCAGACCCCTCCCACCCAGGCTGCTAGGGGCTGTTTCTTTATTTCCCACCATGTAGGGATGCCACTTCCTGGCTTTCTACACTTGTTTCTATTAGTTCACTCAATCTGCTGTCACACACAAGCACCCTATTACAGGGTCTGAGCTCCAGTTCCTTCAGCAGGGCATTAACCCTGAGCACAAATTGGTTTATCTCCAATTTCATTAAAAGAAGAGCTTCCCCAAGGGCTCTCTATATCCCTCACTTGTATCCAGCTTAGTGCGCTGAAATCTTAGTCTGAAGATCAATAGCAAGATCCCATTGACTTCACCAGGGCTAGAATCTGAGCTATGCTCTCCAGGTCAAAGCTCACATCATCAGCATTGCTAACAGGGTTCACATTGGAAAAGCTCTGAAAAAAACCCAACCCAACCTGATTTCAACTCTCTTCACCCAGTCTCTCTTGACCCAGTCTCATGCATGTGCACACAAAATTAATGACCAAGTACAGAGGAACGAAAGCATTTGGCACATAATTTTCTCTTCAAGCTTCTAGGAAACTAGCAAGTGCTACAGATTAAAAGTACATGACATCTAGAAAAGTACTCTGGCCACAGTTCCACCAAATTGGATAGGTTCCCTTCTGGATGGCTCTTACCCTAGCAGGTAAGAAACACTAGACCCAGAGACTTAGGGGAAATGTAGGCCTTCTGAATATAGCTCTTCATGGTTTTTTACAAGAATTAGTGTTTATGTTTAAAATTTCCAGAACTCTTTCTTTCCCAAACATTCCCACTTAAAATGAATATTTTGATTCAAGGTCATTTAAAAAGAAAACATTGTTAAATTCTTTGAAATTCTGGGTAGAAATTTAAGAATCCCTTGGGAACCTTCATCTTGTATTGGACTATATAGCACAGGTTTTCAATCCCTTTCCTTGTCCTCGAGATGACAGTGCAATGGAATGGGAGGGCAGTGGGTTCTCAGGCCCCAAGTCTGCAAACACTTTAGGTATGGTTTCATTACTCGAAGCGCTCACATTACTGTGGTTTAATAAGTTACCACCCATCAGCTAAGCCGTGGCAACTGCCTGTACACATACAATTAGCTCACCCTAATTGCAAAATGTGCAACTCACCCTCTTTCAGGAGATCAGTGCAGCTGCACATTTATATCAAGTTACCCCTTAGCACATTTGAGGCCTAAGGTCCCGTTTCATCATAACTGAAACGAGATGAAGAGTGGTAGAAGATATGAGCATCCACATGCCCCTGGGATGGGGATTCACAGCTCGCCCAGCCTCGTGGCCTCAGCAGGCTGGCAGACCCCTGCTGTGGTGAGCAGACTTTGAGCCAGGGTATGAGCTGCTCTCTGCAGTGTGTTGTGTTCGCTATGCAGCAGGTGAAAATCAGTGCATCAAAGAGAACAGCCTGAAACGTGCCTTCCTGTCTCAGACATGGGAAGCAAGGATGGTGCAAGAGAGACTGCTGCCCAGAAGTAGCTGCCCTGGCTCAACAGTCACTGTGTCACCAGCTTGTGCATCACACACACTGCTGCCACACCTCAGAAAGCTCACTTTTTTTAATGTTAAAATACATTAGGTTTAGGTTCCACTTTAGGTTCAGGTGGAGAATAAACATTGTTTGCACCTCTGTGAATTCATATACCCACCCCAACATCCTGCCCCAGAGCATCTGTGTTTCCGAGCTCCCCACGTACGTCCTCTCTTTTCTGTTGTGCTTTCCAAATAACACCACCCAATTTAGCACAACTGCTGTGCATATGATCCACAAAATCAGCTTGTTCGCCTGGGTTATTATGTATTTACATCTCCTGCTAGCAGGCATCTGATGAAACAACTTCCTCTTCCTTGACAGTCTTTCTGGGCATTAATGACTCAAAGCCTTACTCACTTAAGCAGTCCTTGCTTGAATACGTACTCTGTTGTTTCAACTGGCTTTTCCTGCAGTAGTATCTAAAGGATCAGGATGTTTCCCACCAGCATGCCAGGTTTCAAGCATAAGATACACTTGCTACATCATGAAATTAGTGAATAAAAAGCTGACCCAGCAAAGAAACCCTCAGCATGAATGTATTGATTCTATCTTATTAAAGTATTTTCCTACTACTCAGCATGAGGCTCAGGTTAGCAAATGGGGCAAAATAGTCCAGGAAAATAGAAAACATATATTATAACACAATGAAAACATACACACACCTCCCCCTGCTATTTATTGCATGGTTAGAAATACTTGAATTTTATTTCCAAAATCTAAATATGAAAATGTCAAGACTAAAAATATAAAGCAGAAAAAAATTAATGATTTTTAAGTAAATATTTTTTCCCTAAATAAGTCTCATGCTAACTGTCTCACATTTTATTTTAGCTGTTTGAAATAGTTTGAGGTTTAAATCGGAAAGGAAGTCTGGAATGTTTTTTTTTTCCAGAAGGTGTTAGTTTTTGCTTTGACCAGTCCTATCATCACAGTAAAGTTTTTATATCCTGTAATAAATTTCCTCTGTCATTCACCTTTGAGCAGCACACCTGCACTCGTGAATCCCTATTCTGGGACTGCTTTTGCTTTCCAAGTTGCTGACCAGCTTCAAACAAGCACAGCTGCTTGTTTGTCAAACATTAAAGAGTGTTTCCTTCACAGCCAGCTCTAAATACTTGGTCCTAGATAGATGCCAGGATATATGTGCAATACTGATGGACCACCACAGCTAGAAATTGAGTATTCTTAACAATTTTAAGCCGACTCTCCATTGCTTAGAGGCAACTCACTTGGAGCCTATGCAGACAGTTGCTAAATTTTTGTTTAGTTATGTGCAAATTTGTATGTGCTACAAATATGTCATGCAAAGCACCCCAAGCTGCTCTAGGAAAAGTTATTTTATCATTCCACCCCACCACAGTGTGCTCTGCTTTCTCTCTTTGCTTTGTTTGTGGCCATTAGAGAAGTGCAAAGAGCACTGTTATGGCAGTGGCATCAAGCAAGCAATGTAAAGAAGAGTTGTCAGAGTTAAGATTTCCTGCTACTCCTTCGATTCACTCCCTTTTTCACAGGCATAATGTGATAGTTCTTAATCCCATGATTACAAACTCTTTATCTGAAGGCTCCTGCTCCACTGCAAGCATAGAATGGACAGTGTTCACTGAACGTGCAGCTAGTGACATTTAGTTCAGTACATGGTTTCGTGTTTGCCACCTGCTGCTCTGTGCAAAGGCGGTCAGGATGAGGATAACTCGGGGAGGCGGTGGGAGGTATTGCTGTCATGCAGAGGAGGAGTTGCGGCACGCAGAGATGACAGCTGAGAGCTGCCACCCATTCAGTGGGCCCAGATGGAGAGCACCTCAGCTGCCAGGGCGCTTCCTGCCTTCTGTGGTCCTCACTGAGCCCCCAGCTCTGCTGAGGCTGACTTAGGTCAGTGTCCCTTGGGATGAACCCTCCATGGGCAAGGCAAGGATGGACTTGGTCTCGGCCATTGGATGGGGACAACCTGGGGAGGGTCTTAGAACCTGCACATGTTCACCAGCCTGGCGTGACCCCTCCATGGGCAAGGCGAGGATGGACATGGGCTCGTCCGCCAGATGGGGACAACCTCAGGAGGGTCTCATAACCTGCACATGTTCTGAGAAACAGGATCACCCAGGCTTTTACCAACTTTTCATTTCACTACCCAGCTCACAGTACTGTAACACGGGTGCATGGAACTTAAAATGTCCAATGTAACCTTGTTTCACCCCAGAAGAGAACCAGCAGGAACTTGTGAAGGAGTCCGGGAGCCTGGCCGCTGTCCCCCCCGCCGGGCTGCGTCCCCCGAGGCGGCAGGCAAGGGGCCCTTATCCGCATATGTTAGGCTTTATACGCGCAGCACCTCTTCGCCTTT
>NW_009938934.1:16042-16365 GCF_000696875.1 Nestor notabilis | reverse complement strand
GGTGGGTGATACACGAGCTCCTGCTCGGACACAGCCCAGGGCAGGGGTCCCCCAGGCCCCCTCTTCCCAGGGCTCAGCAATCCCTGACGGCTGCAGGGCTGAGGAGGCCTCTGCTCCTCTTCACCAGCAAAACCACCACATGGGAAATAAGGACAATTCAACATAGGAAAGTGCTTTGAAGAGGGGAGGCTCGGAGAAACAAGCCTCTCCCGCAGCCAGGAATCCCAGGGCATTCCGTGCTTCCCAGTTCCTGGCATCCTGGGAGGAAGCGGGCGGTGGGGCGCAGGCCCAGGGCTGCTGCTTGCCTGCCCCATCCCACACCC
>NW_009938934.1:5882-15898 GCF_000696875.1 Nestor notabilis | reverse complement strand
CCGCGCTCCTCGGGCTCCGCCCGCTTCCAGGGTTCATAGCTCAGGGCAGGAGACGTGGGCACGTCGCTGAAGCCATCGTCCGCAGCATCCTCCCGCACCCCGAGGAAGGGGGCTGGGGGCTGGCAGGACATCAGCGGGCCCGTGCCGGCGCTGGAAGGAGCTGGGAAGCTCCTGAAGAGGAAGCCCATGTTTGGGAAGAGAGGCTGCACCAGGCGGACGGGGCAGAAGGCAGAACCGGTGGGGTTGAAATGCACTTTGTTCTTATCCGGGCAGGAAGGCTGGAAAGGCTGCTCAGGGCTGGGGGAGCTGCAGGAGAGAGACAGAGGGGAGGGCATGAGGGATGGGGATGCTCCCAGGAGCATGGAGCAGCCACCGGGAGAACACCCGGAGCTGCAACAGCCTTCAGAGAGCCTGGCTGGGAGCTGAGCTCAGGTGCAGAGCAGCATGGGAGGGGATGGAAGCAGCAGCCCCTTCCCGAGGGTCAGCATTCCAAGCTTTCCGCTCCTCACCAGGCCCTGAGCAGCCCCGGTGGCTGCTCTCTGCTTCGAGAGCTGCTCTTGCAGGACCCATCCTCAAGGAAGTTCTGCCACCACCAGCTCCTGGTACTTACGAAGCCTCTTCAAAGGCCCGGATCTTCTCGCATCCCTCCGGAGGCTCCCGCTTGAACATGTAGCTGTGGTTGGGGCGAGGGGAGGAGGCGAAGGCCAGCACTGGGGAGGGGCTGCCCTCCTCTGATGGGGAAGAAAAGGCACATTTGGAACGATATTTAAAAGCAACCAACTTCACCAGAGTCCTTCAGACCCTGGGGCTGGAGCCTACAATCCTCCAAGCCCCAACCTTTCCTCTGTGCCATTCCCAGCTCACATCCTCCATCTACTGCTGGAAGCCTGCAGGGTCAGTACTGCAGCTTTAGAAGCCCACCACAATTTAGCCATGGCTGAGACCCTCTCTCTCATCCCTGCTACAGCTTCTGACCCAGCACAGGGATGAGCCGCTGCCCCGCTTTGTCCCCTGAGCTCCCACCACCCCTCTGCTTTGGGTTCTCACCTTTCTCTTTGGGCTCTGGCTGCACCTCGTCTGCTGCAGAGGAGGGTTCTTCTGCTGGCAGCCTCCCCGGGGGCTGTGGGGAAAGGTGCAGAGGTTTTTAGGAAAAAGGGAGGGCCGGCGCCCGCCGGCCACTGCCAGGCTCCGGCGCCAGGGACGCAGCTCCGGAGCCTCTCTGGGCAGGCGCTGGTGCCCTGTGGCCATCCGGGACATCCAGGATCTAGGGAGGAAGCAAAGTCTTAGAGGAGCAAGGAAAGCCCCTTGTCACCAGTGAAGAGGTTTAAGAGCAGCTGTAGCCACAGAGGGCAGCTGCTTGGGGTGCTGGATCCAGCTCCAGGCAGAGCCTCTGCTCCAAGGACATCGGTCCTTGTGGATCCTGCAACACCCAGCAGTTCCTGAGCCATCTGGAGCCACTTCTCCCCCATCTGCCCAGTGCAGAGGAGCCTCTGGTACCAGTCTGGGTGTCTTCAAGCTGTCAGTGAGGTGTCAGCTACCCTGAGGTTGCTACTGGCTGATCTCTCACAGCACCAATGAGGCTTAAGGAGGGAAGCAGCAGCCACTTGCCCCAATTTAGACCGTTACATGACTAGAACAGAGCGACACTAGACACAGAGACTGTCCCCATGGCCAGGAAGCAGATGAAGGAGGTGTCTTCAGAAAGGACTTCCAAGAGCACCCAGAAGACCCAGGGCAATCCCGTGACCTTCACTTACCCGCAGCAGCTCTTCATCTCCCTGTTCCTTCACAAACGCTTCCTCCAGTTCCTGGTTTAGACCTTCCAGGCTCTTGTGCAAGCAGGGGCTGAGCCTCAAAACGGGAGATGGAGAAAGGAAGCCTGAAGGAGAGTCCTGTAACACAACCCGAAGGAGCTCAGAGTTACACCTGCACAGACTCATCCTGGTCCCACAGCAGTTCCCAAGGCTCAGGCTGACAGGAGCCTGCCAGCAAGAGTCAAGTCACTAACTGCAGATCAAAGCACAGGCACACGCTGAGGCGGGAGAAGGGGAGAAATAGGGTCTCCTGAGACAGAAGAGCAGCTCAGACACCTGCCCTGGGTGATGGAGGAGCAGGGGGAGACAGGAAGGTACCCGGAGCGACGCGAGGACAGCGTGGTCCCCCTGCAGCGGGCAGCTCTTCTCCTTGTCTCTGCCACGGAGCTTTGTCCTCTGGAGCTGCTGCTTCAGTTTGGCAATCTAGGAAACAAAGAGAGCTGCAGGCAGAAGCAGGCGAGCCAACACACGTCCACGAAGAGGAGCAGGGCCCTGCCTCTCTCCTCCCCCTTCTCTTCCAACCCACAAGGAAGTGCCAAATTTGAGATGGTTTCAATCACACAAGGAGCAGCTTTGGCCTCCTTGAGAAGGATGGACCAGAAGCACTCAAAAGGCCTCCTCACAGACTCCCCTGCTGCAGCATGGCCAGCACCATTCCTCGAGAGGGTCTGGGTTATCCTCCACCTACAGAAAGCTGGGAACCACCTGGAACCCACATACACCACGACCCTGACAAGCAATTCACTGAGCTTCAGTGGAGCTACTAGGAAAAGCCTCCAAGATCGGTCTTTGGATGGATCACAGAGAATTAGGGATGAGAATAAGGGCTCTGGTCTCATCTTTAGTAGGCTCCTGGCCTCCCAACTCCCCTCCTCCTGTACACCAGGAGCTGCCACAGACCTGGCTCAAGCGCTGGGAGTGGTGCAGTGTTTACCTCGCTGCGGTGGTCTGTGCTACCCCAGGAGGCAGAACGCTTGTGAGCACTGGAGCTGGCCTTCCCCACTTCCACATCACGCCACGACACTGGAGTCTGGAGCGAGGAGAAACAGGGCTGAGAATACTCACAATGTTCAGTGCTGCAGAGACCATGGCAGAGTCCTAAGAACAAGTGATCAGCTGCTGCCCCTTCACTGTTCTGCTTTGCTCTCCTCCCGTTAATATAATAATCATAGAATCAATCCCAGCCTGGTTTGGGATGAAGGGACCTTAAAGCTCCTCCAGCTCCAACCCCTGCCATGGGCAGGGACACCTCCCACTAGAGCAGGTTGCTCCAAGCCCCTGTGTCCAACCTGGCCTTGAACGCCTTGAACACTGCCAGGGATGGGGCAGCCACAGCTTCTCTGGGCACCCTGTACCAGCGCCTCAGCACCCTCACAGGGAAGAGCTTCTGCCTCAGAGCTCATCTCAATCTCCCCTCGGGCAGGTTCAAGCCATTCCCCTTGGCATGTCCCTACAGGCCCTTTGAAATAACGTGCATTGAGACAGTCACCCACTTACACTTGCCAAAACAAAGTCCTTTCAGCCACATTTGTGCCTATCAGGAAACTGAACCTCAGAGACCTCTATGGCAGAAGGGGCTGGATCACCACAAGCACCTCAGATGACCTTCAAGTCCTTTCCAACCCTATTCTATGACCCTATGAGATAAAGAGCACCAGCCCACATCCCTGGAGAAGGGACTGCAGGAGCCTGCACTGCAGTGCTCCACATTTGAGGCACTTGCTGTCTGAAGCAGCATCATCAAGAGGAAAAGCCTCACCCAGGTGTGAGAACACACAACTTGCTTCTGCGACCTCAGGCTCCTCAGCCCAGGGTTCAGAGCAGAACCAGAAGCAGAGGTTGGCTGCAGAGGGGCTGGAGGAGCTCAGCTCTGCAGGGCTGGCAGGTCTCAGTGCCTCTCCTCATGCAGAGCAGCACTGGGCAAGCAACAGCCACGGCTTGAGTGTCAGTGGGAATCCCGAGTGCTGTTAACCTGCCCAGCAAGGGGGTGAGCTCCCTGCCGCCGAGCTCAGCCCTCTCGGCAGAGGCTCCACGATCCCAGCAGTCCCAAAGACACGGCATTTTCAAGACCAAGCACCATTTTTGTCCAGGGGCCTGAGAACTGCTCCTCTCCGAGCAGCCAGACTCATCTCCCCAGAGGCTACTGCAGGAACAGCAGCTGCTTTAAAGAACCTCGTGAATCCAGGGGATGACAGAAGGGTCCCAAAACAGGTTTGAAAAGCTATTTAAAACTGCAGGAACAAGGCAAGTTACCCACAGAGGCAGCAGCTTTCCCTTCTCTAACGGAGTACAGGTGATTTCTAGGCAGAAACCAACCCTCTCCTGACTTAACAGGCTCTGGATGAAGCCCCTTCTTACACACACCACTGGAAGCAGCACATGGTGTTCTCTGTTGGCTGCATCTCCGTTTTGCACTGCCTGTGAGCAGCATCAGCACAGCTCAGCTCCAGTGTGGCTGGAGAGAAGAAACGTGTTCAGTCTCACCCACTGCTCTGTGTCCTGCTCACAGCCGCTCTGACCTGCTCCAGGCTGAGCCAAGGAGCAGCCCAACGCGACAGGAACTCCTGTGGCAAGGACCAGCCTCACACGTGGCACATCTGAGCTCATTTCCTACCTCAAATACTCCCCTGAACAAATCCAACATCACTATTTGGCCGTTATCCCAAAGCATTGTGTCGCTGTGGCCCAGGAGATCACACACAAGAAGAGGCCCAGGTCTAAGAGACCAGACTGCAGTCCTTGTGCCACGTTACTGCGAGAAGCAAGGCTGTGGGAAGCTGAACTCCAGCTGCCAGGAACAGTCACAGCCTTGCAGGATGTGACAGAAACCCCCCTCAAGTCAACAGAAGCCCTGTTTGAGAAGTCACTTATTGCAGCCTATTGCTGGGACACCCCGAGCACTCAGGCCTAAAAAGGAAGAAAAGCTGCTGCTTGCAATAGGAAGGCCTGAGACTGGAGGGAGCAGCCACGTCCCCCCTCGGGCAGGCACTGCCAGGGCAGAAGGAAGTTACAGAACCTTTTGTACTAACTGTGGCAAAACCACTTCCTCAGAGAAAGGAGAGAGAACAAAGTGCTCTGCACAGCAAGAGAAAGCCACGAGCTCGGATCCTGTGCAGTGCTGGCACCCTCAGCACACCTCTGAGCACCTGCACCTCTCCCTTACCCACCCCATGAGAGCAGAGAGCTCTGCAGAGCAGCTCATCAGGAGCTCAGTGAGCAGGAGGTGAACGTGTACTGATGGCAGAGACAGTCCCAGGTTTGGGATCTCCCAGGCTTGGCTTGAGCAGCAAAGTCCTGGGGCGATGAGGGGAGGTTCTGTCATCCAAAGGGCAGTCTGGATGCAAGGACTTTATTCCCTGCTCTCACCAGCCAAGGCCTTTGGCACACAGAGGGGTTTGTGTGTGAAGCAGTGGAGATCAGGGCTCATTTCACAGGCATGTTGCAAGGTGAAATTAGCAGTTGCAAGACTCCTGCAGGTAAGCGCTGAAAGGCTGCAGCAGCTCTTCCCTGCCGGAGGAGTGCTCAGCTCCATGCTCACATAGGAATTAACATAGCAGTAGCTTCTATTCCAGGAAGAAGGAGGTGTCCCTCTTCTCCAACCCTTTCCCCAAATGGGCCATGTGCAAGACAAACTCATTAGTCCCAAGGCACTGGGGTTAAGTGTTCTCCCCATGTGCTGGAGCCAGAAAGGCCGAGTGTGCTTCCCTGCCTAGAAATAGGAGTGAGGCAAATCCTTCCCCTTCCTTTCCAGCATGGCCTCTGCCCTCAGCACAGCTCCTGGGCACTAGAACTGAAACAAAAGCAGGCCAGAACACTTTGGAAAGGGACAATGGAAGTTGGAATCCCATGGAGAATTTCCTGCAAACAGCCCAGCAATAAACCGTTGAATAGCAAAGCTCAAACAGGGGGTTCAGGGAGGCTGAATGTGCTGAAGCAAACGGATGCTCTTCCCCTTCTGAATTCCTCCACCTCTGCAGACAGGGCACTATTTGCTGCCCTCCAGTAATATTTACAGGTTGCTAAGAGTTCCTCGAGGTCTGGAGCCTTTCCATGCTCCAGCAGAGCTGCCTGTGCCAGTGCGCCCATGGTGGGAGCACCCCTGCCTCCTCGCAGCGGGTGGCAAACAGCCCAAGGGCTTTATATAAGGACTTGGCCCAGGACTGCAAGCCAGAAAAAACCCAAGTAGCACCGAGCCAGTGCTGGAGGAGGGAGCCAGAGGCCATCTGCCTCCAAGCAAGGCCAAGGAAATTCTAACTCTGCATCAAAGTGGAATCAAGTGAAGCTGGGAAGCAAAAGGGGGGCAAAAGCCTTCCTAGAAAGCTGCAGCTGGACAGCTGGAAGTTTAACGTGTCCCCTCTTCACCCCAGTTTGCAGCTCACTGCAGGCCTGCGACCCTCTCCTGCACCACAGGGGCAGCCTGCAGGTGTTTGTACCTGGGTAGCTTTGTCATTCATGCATGAAGTGGAAGCTTCTTCAGCATCCCGTGGCCACTGTCCCAGCAGGTAGGAGCCCACGATGGTGTCCAGCGAAGAGGTGCGTCGCACGCGGGGCTGCCGGGGACGGCAGCTCTTCTCCACGGCAGCAGCAGCACAGGGCACACTGGCTGCACAGGGGGAAAGGAAAGAACATGAGTCTTCCAAAGCCAAGGTCCAGCACCAGCAGTGTCACCATTAACAAGCCCACATCCACTGCAAAGACCACAAGGGAACTGGCATGTACAGCCTGAAGAATCCCAGCCTGGTTTGGGATGAAGGGACCTTAAAGCTCCTCCAGCTCCAACCCCTGCCATGGGCAGGGACACCTTCCACTAGAGCAGGTTGCTCCAAGCCCCTGTGTCCAACCTGGCCTTGAACACTGCCAGGGATGGGGCAGCCACCGCTTCTCTGGGCACCCTGTGCCAGCGCCTCAGCACCCTCACAGGGAAGAGCTTCTGCCTAAGAGCTCATCTCAGTCTCCCCTCTGGCAGGTTCAAGCCATTCCCCTTGGCCTGTCCCTACAGGCCCTTGTCCAAAGCCCCTCTCCAGGTTTCCTGGAGCCCCTTTAGGCACTGGAGCTGCTCTAAGGTGTCCCCTTGAGGAGCCTTCTCTTCTCCAGCTGCCCCAGCCCAGCTCTCTCAGCCTGGCTCCAGAGCAGAGCTGCTCCAGCCCTCGCAGCAGCTCTGGGGCCTCCTCTGGCCTCGCTCCAGCAGCTCCACGTCCCTCTGGTGCTGTTCCCCAGAGCTGGATCAGGGCTGCAGAGGGGGACAATCCCCTCCTCAACCTGCTGGCCACTGGAGTCCTATTGCTTCGGCCGTGCCCTGGGAATTCCCACTCTCCAACAGCAGCAGCTCAGCCCTGCCAAGGCCACGTGAATCCCAGTCTCAGCACAGGCAGATCTGCTGCTCCAAGTCACCTATTGGAAACTAGCAACAGAAACATCACTTCAGCAGAGGGGGCCACAAGGGCTGGGAGCTCGACTGCTCCATCTGCCCTCCTCACACTTCTCACCACCAGATTGCTGCCCTGGAAGCACACATTTTATTGCAGTCCTCAAGTGGCTGCTTGGAATCCTCCTGCTCACAGGAAAAGGCTGCACTGCCCATCCCATGATGAGCAGCAAAGCTTTTCAAGTGTGACTGGGTTGAGTTTGTGTCTCAGCACTGAGACACAGCAGCACAAGCCCAGCACAAGCCAAGGGGGCAGAGCCAAGTGTCTCTTGCTGCAGCAAAGGGAGGCAGAGCTGTGCCCTCCCTGACTCCATCATCCTGATCCAAACGAGATGTGATCAGTGCACAGCTGCCTCTTCTGCAGCCCCGGCCTTGCTCCTGCAGCTGAAAACTCAGCCTTGAAACTGGTAAAACACTCTTGTGTTTGCTAAATACCTCTGTATACAAGGGTATGGATCTCCCAGCTGAGGCTGTTCCAGGGACATGGCCTGGTAAATACATCTTTTCTTATCAGCTAAAATCCCATTTGAGCAGTGGAATTCGAGTTGCAGGTGAGAAAAGGGCAGGACCGAAACACCACATGGGAGGGGGAGAGAAGCATCAGGCCCTGCACAGCCACCCCTCGCAAGGGCCACGCTGGAATGAAGGCTCTTTGTGCAGTCCCAGGCAATTCCCTGCTCCTAACACTTCCCAGTCAACACCATGAGCTCCAGTTTAGAAACTCAGTAGTATTTGTAGCTTCTTCTTCAATGGCTCATTGCCCCCACAGGCAAAGTCACTTGTACTCTGCTACGTATGACTTCATCTGCCTCTTCCTCTCCTGCTGCTCAGAGGAACTGAACCCTCGTGCAGCAGGGCAGCCCCCTCCCATGCTGCTCCCACAGTCCATGGCCCCCAAAAGCTCTCCAAGAGGCCCCCTTTGGTATAACCAGAACATCCTACGTGACTGGGGTCGCCTTTGTACTCCAAACCTCCAACATGGGCAAACCCAGCCTGAAGGAGCCTCAAGAACAGACACAACGGATGGGGTTTAGTGGTGGACTTGATCTTGAAGGTCTTTTCCAACCTAGTTGATTCTACAACTGAGAGCAGAGGAGACTTGGCCTCCTGCAGTGACGACGGGGATGCTGCCCCCATCTACAGCTCTTAATGCACAAACAGCAACAACTGCTGCTCCTTTCCTGGCTTCGGGGAGCACCGGGAAGGGCAGGGTGCTGCTGGGGGCAGAGCAGGGTGGGGTGTCCTGTTTACAGCTCCCTGTGCTATTATCACCCCCCTGCACCGAGCCTGCGGAGCTGCCACCTGGAGGAGTGTCGGGTCATGGAGCTTTTCCTTTGCATGTGACAGTGAAGCTGCTGCAGATAACAGAGCCCTATCTCCAGGAGCCATTTGGCTGCCTCCAAACGCTGCACGAGGCTTTTGTGCAGCCCCAAGTTCGGCTGGTGCAAGGCAGGAGGTTTCCAGATGTGCAGTGTCCCTGGTCTGCCCTGACCACAGCTGCAGCGAGCTCAGAGCTGCCTCAGCAGTCTCTCTAGAGCCAATCTCTGCATCTAGAAAGAGAAAAGAAGAGTCTTCAGTAAAGTTATTACAACTCCAAGGGTCACTTTTCCCTAAGGAATACTGACAGCTGGACCAGAAAATGATGGCAAGCAAAACTAAAGTCCCCCTTGCTACTTGGAGTTGTAAAATGTTCTTCCTTCCTTCCTTCCCTCTGCAGATTTCACCCCAGGGAAACAATCTTCAGTATCAGAAGCTCAGGGATGTGCTGTTCAGAGCCTGATAGTTCTGGAGTCCATCCCTGCAAAGCTCTATCTTCAAGTGAGGAAGCATAAAAACAACAGTCAGTGTTGAACTAGCAGCAGCTTCCCAGTTAACAGGGAATTCCTCTCACATCAGTATGTCACATCAGTGTCAGCTTCTCCAGTCTAAAGCCTGGTCTTCTCATGCTTTACCACATCTTCCTCAGATGATACTCCCAACATGCCAGAGCACTAAAAGCACCCTATGTCCATCTTCAGGCCTGTTCTGCTTCCTGAGCTGCAGCTCAAACCCACAGCTTGGCTGCAGAGCAGGTCTTGGCCACAGCACCCGAGCAGGGAGAGCAGGAGGTGAGGCTGATCCACAGCAAGACACCCAACAGCTTCTCTTCTGCACAAAACCCCCACCAGGGACCAAAGCCAAGCAGGACTGTGGAGATGATCCGAGCCAGGAGCTGGATGACTACAAGCAACCTCCAAGGGCTGGCCACAGGCTCCATTTTCTAGGACAAGAAACACCTCACTTTATCCCAAAGGCAAGAAAAGGAAGTTCTGTTCAGGAGTGATGCAACAGGGAGGAAGGCAGCATGACACCAGCTCTAAGTGACATGGAGGGGTAGAGAAAAATCCCAGAATCCCAGCCTGGTTTGGGTGGAAGGGACCTTAAAGCTCCTCCAGCTCCAACCCCTGCCCCGGGCAGGGGCACCTTCCACTAGAGCAGGTTGCTCCAACTCTCTGCAAGGGAAGCATCCTCCATCTCTCTCCCTCTCAGTGTTTTAAACTCACAAACCCTTTGCTCTTACAGAAGATTTACAACTGAAAGGAAACTCCCACCCCTGCCAGGATGGGATTTCACAGCTCTCTGCTGCTTTGACTCAACTCTACGACGGAAACAAAGCCCTCAGCACACCAAAATCCACTGCACCTTCCGGGGGAGAGGCAGAAGCTGCGGTTCAACCACAGTGTCTGCTCCTCCTGCCTCTCACCCAAACCACACACACCCCCAGAGCCCAAACCACC
>NW_009938934.1:0-5701 GCF_000696875.1 Nestor notabilis | reverse complement strand
ATTTACCCCATGGGCTTTGCTGAACCAGCCCCAAAGGCTTCACAAGTGGCCCTGGAGCACAAGACGAGGCAATTCCAGGCTTTGTAATCACTGCCCTGGCACTGTTGAACAGCATTTCCCTCCACCACAGCTCCAAGCCCGTTGCTGAACACCCTGTTGGTGGAGGGAAATAGCTGAACTCTTCACCTTTAACTTCATCCTTTCAAAGGTTGTTTTTCAAGTGAGAAAACAATCTGAAGAATTCCAGCATCCTCAAAGCCTTAGGTTGAAGTGCCCAGCTCCTCAATGGAGCCACCACTTTGGTGGGACCTTCAAGCCCATCTCTCACCCACTGGCAGGGGCTGGGAGTGCTCCTGGACTGGCTTTGCATGCTGGCATGGGAGAAAGAACTAGGAAAAAGAAGGAAGATGGGCACCAGCCTCTCATGAGCAATAGACTGGTCTAGAAACAAGCAAGAACTTGTTCAGACATTAGATCTTTAGGACTTGCTCGCTCTGCTCCCGGAGCACACAGATGACTAAGGGGCTGCCAGGCTCATCCAAGTCCCCTCTATCAGAAGAGTGAAACCCCAACAATGCATCTGGAGCTGTGGATTGGGGTTTTCACCCCTGTTTTGTTAACCCTGCTTAAATCAGCTCCTGGTAAGCATCTGGGCATGGGGATGGCTGCAGAAGGCAGGGTTCTCACTCTGAAGAGTAGAAACCTTTGGTTCTCAAGGCCTTGGAAGTCTTCCTATAGAGATAAACCAAAATCAAATAAAAACTGAATAAGGCATCTTTGGTATTTCTACAGTTACAAAGGTGGGGAACAAGGAAAAAGAAGGTTTCCTGTCCTTCACAAACACACAGCTACATAAATCACATGAAGACTGTATGACAAGCCCTCCTCCCAGACTCACTGCTCTCTTCCTGGCTGGTTGCAGTAAAACCATCTGCCATGAGAAGCTCCTGAAACAACTTCTCAGCAAGAGAAAGGGAATATCACATCTGAGAGACCTTCTGCTCACCTTCCTGGTGCCTTTTCTAAGCACCAAAGCTAAGAGTAGCTCAGTATTAGAGCTAGCCTAAAGAGTGTGAGCACACCAGCATTACACATGCAGAAGCTGCACAGAGCAGCCTGAGGCTCGAGCATGCCAGGAACTGTACAAACTCTGTCATTCCTGTTCCTGAACGCTTCCAGCCTGGAAGGGTGAGAAACTGAGGCACAGGGAGGAGCAGGAGCTTGCCCAGAGTCATGCAGCAGGTTGCAGGCAAGCATGGAAACAATCCTCTCCCGTTATTTACCAACCACACAACCTCCTTTGGGATTGCCCTCGCTTCCTGGAGAGCCGAGCCCACATCCTCAGCTGCTTTCAGTGGCAGCACCACAAGCTTTTGTTTGCAATGCAATAAACCCCCTGTTTAATACAGATTCCAAGAGGGAATATTCCCTTATTATTGGTCGTTCTTGCAGATCTTTCTTGTCCACCTGGGAATGTCCCGAACTCAGGAGGAGCCACGAGGGAAGTGCCAAGATGAGCTCAGTGCAGCCAATGCTGCCACTTACCCAGGATGGCACCAGCCAGACTCTGCCCAAAGAGAGCTCACTGCACGTTGGTGCTGAACATCATTCCTCTGCCAGGGTCAGGCCAGGCACTCGGGCAGTGCCATGCTCAGCACACAGGGAACAGAACCACTTCTCTGCACTAGTGGGTTCCTCCAGTTCTCCACTCACTCCACCAAAGGGGAACCCTTTGCTCTGGTCCATGCAGCTGCATTAGGAAAGAGTCACAAATCCCTGGCAGTGCTCAAGGCCAGGTTGGACACAGGGGCTTGGAGCAACCTGCTCTGGTGGAACCCTGCTCCAGGGGAGTGGAGCTGGAGGAGCTTTAAGGTCCTTTCCAACCCAAACCATTCCTTGAGTGCAGGAAACAAAAACCTCGGGGTAAATGGGTTTCCTGGTTCCTCTGGAGCATTCTGCCATGGGAGGGACAGCCCAGACGGACTGCACTGCCCCATCCCTTCCCCCTGCTAATCTGTTTAGAAATGTCCTCTCCAGCGTTTCCAAGCAGGGAAAATACTCCTTTCAGCCCCAGAAACACAGCCCAGGTTAGTGTTAGAGATGTGCCCTTTGTTTCCCCTTTCCCACACCCATATCCAGAGGCTAACAAACTGGGAGCAGCAAGTTTACACTGAAGGGATGATGTGTGTCAGCTCTGGAGGAGCTGCCACACCAGCAATGGACTCCAATGGCTGCACCAGAAACTCGTTCTACATTCAATGCCACCTGCAGTGATTTGCCTCCAACCCTGAGCCACAAAGTGCATTCAGCTGCCTTCTGCATGAAGCCTGACTGGATCCCACAGGATAGAGGCAGGATTCTTCCTGGCTACTGCACCAGCAGGACCTACAGGACTATTCCCCCCCATGACAGCCCCCTACCTGTGCTTAACTCCTCATTCTCTCAGCCTGCTTACCACAAACATCTGCACCACTGGTTCCATGACAAAAGCCTTTAGAGCCATCCCTCAGGACACAAACCCCCAGCAGATACCAACTGAAGGCCTGGAGCACTTCCATTTAGGGGGGCAGGAGACATCCCCCCCGATGTGGTGCCTGCAGCAGAGGGAGGGCAGAGAGCTGTGCTGTGGCACTGCAATCCCACAGCACTTGCAAGAGGGAAACACACATTTTTATCCCTCAAGAAACGGTTTCATTCTGCTAAACACATGCTCAGTATTGCCTCTGAACAGTGTTCCACTTGTCTGCCTCTGTAATACAGACCGGGCCTGGGTTTAATTCAGATACCAGATAAAGCTATTTGGCAGTGTGCTCACTTAGTCTCTCTGGTAGGATCCACACAGCAAAAACAAGTGGACATCTCAAACCCAGGCAAGTAGCAAAACCCCCTCTAGATCAGTCAGGGCAGGCACCAGAAGCATCCTGAAAGGCTCAAAGGAACCCCATAATCCCAGAGTTCCAGGGGTGCTGCTGGGCAGTTGAGGTGGGTTCTGGTGAACAGCAACTATCAAGGCGGCTTTGATTTCACTGCTGGTTCATGTGAAATACATGAGGAGCAAGACATAGGTCTTGGGAAAGCCGGGCAAGAACCACCCAAGTCAACGAGAGGTACAGGTGAGGGCTTGCACCTCACTCCGTGCCTGTGCCACAGCTCAGGGCCAGGCAGACAAGTCCTTACCCCTTCTCCTCCCAAGAAGTCTCCTCCAACACCCTTCAGGAAAGCAGCTGGGAGGTAACTTCCAGGGCAGCTGCTCACCCCATCATCCCCCATCACATTTAATAAGGGGTGCACTGAAGGAGCCTGCTCAGGAAGTAACACGACCTGAGTTTGCTTTCCCACTGCATTCCATCTTCTCCCTCTCTGTGCAGGAACCAGTGTGGATGATGAAGATTGTCCTTACCTGCTCCTGTTCACAAACTGGTACCTTCAACAGGTCTATAAATGACAATTTTAGCTCCAGGTTAAATAATGATGTTCAGAGGCAGCTCTGCTCTGGAGCCAGGCTGAGAGAGCTGGGCTGGGGCAGCTGGATAATGTACGTCTCCTGAAGGGGACACCTTAGAGCAGCTCCAGTGCCTAAAGGGGCTCCAGGAAACCTGGAGAGGGGCTTTGGACAAGGGATGGAGGGACAGGACAAGGGGAATGGCTTGAACCTGCCAGAGGGGAGACTGAGATGAGCTCTGAGGCAGAAGCTCTTCCTTGTGAGGGTGCTGAGGCGCTGGCACAGGGTGCCCAGAGAAGCTGTGGCTGCCCCATCCCTGGCAGTGTTCAAGGCCAGGTTGGACACAGGGGCTTGGAGCAACCTGCTCTAGTGGAAGGTGTCCCTGCCCATGGCAGGGGTTGGAGCTGGAGGAGCTTTAAGGTCCCTTCCACCCAAACCAGGCTGGGATGATTCCATGATGATTTTTCCTACTATCATACTGAAAAAGAGACTTCTTGGTGTCTTTCTTGAGACACTCGGGTTTGGGACCCACAGTGCCTGGTGAGGACTGAGGTTACACCAGGCAGTGGACTCCTGAGGGGGAGGCCACAGCTCTCGAGGGGCTGAAGCCTGGATGCAAACCTGGAAACTCAGCCCAGCACATGTTTTTGTGAGGGCTTTGAAGGAAACAACTGAGGCCACAATCAGCACGAGCACTGCTGTTACCCCACTGAAACCCCACAGAGCTCATCCCACCCCAGAGAACATGGAACCTCAGCAGTGCCCCAGCAGCTGCAGGGCTGCAACCACCCCAGGAGCTGCCTCCAGCCACCTAACCTGGCAAAACGATGGATGCAACAGGGATGGGCCTGAAGAGGCTCAAGCACAAACACATGACCTGCTTCAGCACCAAAACCTGCATCACTACAGAGGGAGGGATTGAAAAGAACCCCAAACGCTGACCCCAGTGACACCCATCACCACAAGCCCCGACAGCCTGGGTTGCTAAACAGCAAGTTAAGTTCTTTTCAAGTATTCTTAAGCCTCCTTCCTGGCATCCCCCAGCTCTTCCTTGTAACAGAAGCCCTTTGAGAGCCTCGGCAGCTGCTCCTCATCTCAATGGGACCCTCTATGATCAGAGCAGCTGCAGGATCAGACCCCAGCTCACCCTGCACCTCTTCTTCCAAAAGCCCACTGCAGCAGCACAGAGCTCCAGAGCAATCCGGGAAGGGAGCAGAGGCAACCGAGGAGAGAGGTGCTAAAGCAACAGACTTCCAGGCTGAGCTCCCAAAAGGTAGGAGGAAAAGGGTTAGCTGATGACTCCCAGGATGCCAGGTTTTGGTTAAACGCTGCCACTTTACTGCTCCAGCTCCCACACATGCAGGCAGCAAAGCGGAGCTTACGGAGAGGAGGAGGCAATGGAAACGTGAACACTTCCAGAACTCCGGATGAAATGAGTATGATGGAGAGGAAAAATCCAGGCTCCTTGAGCCTGAACAGGGAGGCACAGAGCCAGGAAGAAGTGAAGAGCAGCAATCCTGGCTCGTGGTAGCAGAGCTCCAGCTGCTCTGCCCTCAGAAAGCTGCAGGTACACTGCAGGGCTCCAGCACCACCAGGAGCCAGCAGGCTCTGGGACTTCCTCTCTCCTCTTTGTAGCATCAGAAGCTACTGAGTAATTGCCCCGTTAAGTGCAGCTTCACCTCCAGTTCAGCACAGCACTGAGGGAAGGGACACCAGCACTCCAAAGAATGTATTTCCATAACTTGTTTCAAATGGAAACAGAGCCAAAGGCTTTTTAATAGCTCCTCTGATCAATACGAACCCTCCCTGGGACAGGAATGACTCCAAGTCCCACGTAGGGCAACAGGGGACACTTCAGGGCCATTAATCCTCATTGTAGGACGAGCTCTGGCCTCTGCAAAGCAGATTAAAGACCTGCTGCTTTAAGCACTGAATGCCACAAAGATCAGCTGGCCGGAGCCGGGCTGCTGTTCCTCTCTGGCTCCACAAGTCTGCTCACTCCTACATTCAACCCCCCCAAAAAGTGTTTTATTGCTATTTTAATACTTCTGGAGATAACAAACAGCCAAGCACGAGCCCAGCATCCATCCCACCAAGGACCACAAGTCACACACAGGAAAAAGAGGCAAAGACTATGATTAGGTCACCCAAAAGTTGCCTTTCAATGGGTTGCGGTCAGAAGACTCCCAGTCGTGCAATTAGGGCCCCACTGCCATTAGCGCAGAACCAGTTGTTGTGCTGTATCAAGCCGGATCAGCC
>NW_009938933.1:0-21190 GCF_000696875.1 Nestor notabilis | reverse complement strand
ATCTCAAGGAGCCTGTTTTGCTCTTCTACAGCAACCACTGAAGCCGAGACAGAGCCAAGCCTCACCCCCAATGTGATGCTGAACACAGAGAGCAGCGAGGGATATGTGGTGAAGGTCAGGGGGCTGCCTTGGTCCTGCTCCACCGAGGAGGTGCAGAGATTTTTCTCCGGTAAGCAGAACTGGGGGGGGATGGGGGTCTGGAGAGGGGCTGGGCTCTGTTTGTCAATCCTGGGCTCCTCCCTGGGGACGCTGTAGCAGTGGGAGTGCTGCAGTGAGCAGTTCTGGGAAGCATTCAGGGAATTTTAGTAGCTAGTGAAGTTGTAATGCAGCAAGTGCCTCAGCTAGGACCCGGTGTGGAAAGCCATGCTAGGAACTAGACACAAAGGAGCTCAGTCATCAAGTCACTGGGATGTCTGCAGCTGCCTTAGCTTCCTGAGCAGCCTGAACAGAGAAGCTTCCAGAAAACTTCAAAATTCTTACTTCAGGTTGAACTAATAGTTTAGTCTTTGGTGTTGTCTTAATAGTCTCTTTTGTGCAAAGGGGTTAGTGTGTTGTGTCCTTCTTCCTGATTATTAGCATTTTACAAATTACTAACATTTTACAGTGGTAAATAGCTGTGATAAATACATGGTTTCCTCAGTGACTGGGGATCTTAAAATGCTTCAGGAGTTTGGTGTACTGGATTTGGTTCTGATATAGTTCATTACGCTTCTACTAATTGTTATTACTCCTTGCTTGAATTTGTGTCGATGAGAAAGTCTTAAGTTACCTACAGTCAAAACCAGTTCATCAACTTGACTCGAGGCAGCAAACCCTTGAAAACAGCTAATTTGCATTTATCTTGTTTTGTTAGTTTTTTAGAGTCTGCAAGAAGGGTGACTTGATTTTAGTTATTTCTTAGTTCACTGGTCACTATTAAAGTTAGAACAAGAATACTGCTGGCTTTGCCTTTTTGCTATGACATGATGGCTATTAGTCTTTCCCTTTCAGAATGTCTGAAACTTGTGAAGTCACACTGCAGTGTGTAAAGAGCATTACAGTGTTCCTGTAACAATTAAATGAATTTTGGCTTTCCTTTTTCACTTCCAGATTGCAAGATTCTGAATGGGGCTTTGGGAATCCGTTTCATCTACACCAGGGAGGGCAGACCAAGTGGAGAAGCATTTGCTGAACTTGAATCAGAGGAGGATGTGAAATTGGCTCTGAAAAAAGACAGAGAAACAATGGGACACAGATATGTTGAAGGTTTGACTCAATTGGCCTTGTAACTGACTAAATGTGCTTGTGCTCGATGGGTTTTTGGTTAATTGCTTCGTTTATCTCTTTAAAATGCATGTGAAAAGGACAAGTGGACTTGTATGTCATAACTTGATTAGTTTCAAGGCAAATGGCTTTTAAAACTCTTGCGTATTCCAGAATGCATTAATTCTAAGTGCCTTTTACAGTTTTCAAGTCAAACAACGTTGAAATGGATTGGGTTCTGAAGCATACTGGTCCCAACAGCCCTGATACAGCTAATGATGGTTTTGTACGTCTTAGAGGACTTCCATTTGGCTGTAGTAAAGAAGAAATTGTACAGTTCTTTTCAGGTATGTGGGATAAAAGTAGTAGCTGTAGCACTATTGGTCTATGCTAAAAAGAAACCAACAGTAACCGAGCAGCCACGGATGCCCAGTAGTACTTCCAGCAGTAACTGATGGGTATTAAAAGTAAATAAGCAGTTCTTGTTGCTTATCTGGGCATGAGGGATCAATTCCTGAAGTACTTACTGAATAATTGAGGGAACTCCAAAAATCAGTTCTCATTTATAGTTAATGGGACGTACTGTCCCAAGTAAGGATAGCAGAAACCAAGAAGTGTTTTGCTTTCTAAATTCCAAGTGAACAGTTGAGGTGGGAGGATATTTCCACCCACAGTCTCGGCTTGCTCATGCTGTTCAGTGAAGGCTGTACAACACCCATACTGCTGGGCTCAGTACAGGAGCAGGGCCTGAGGAATGGGTGTGCAGTGTGCCCATGGCTTCTTAGAAACATAGGGTTAGTATTGAGGAAGATTCCAGAAAAACATCAACGTGCTGAACTCTGCCCAAGAACAGATTTTCCCCCTCCACTTCCTGGGGGAAAACCCCCCCAAACCAGTCCTTGTCACTGTCTAACTTTATCTCTTCATCCATAAAAACTTTGTTTTGCATTGACTCATTCTCACTTTTTTGCAGCTGTTGTATGTTTTATGAACTGGAATACTATTATAAATGCTTAAGACAGAAATCTGTTTTATTTAGGGTTTAACTTGTTAGTGTTTTCAAAGTAGTAGCTTTCTAAATGTGAGTGTTTAAAATCAGCTGAAATGTTGTGCTATAACAGGATATGATGGAGCTCACTGTTTTGCTTTAAAATACAGTTATAAATATTTCCAATTTTACAACTTCAGAACTTGTTTTTGTTTTCTGAATCAGTATATTTTGAACAAGAGCAGTTCTTAAGCATGTGCATTTTAAGTTGTTTCTTTCTTACATGGTTAAGTAATTCAAGCTTTAAAAACTGTTAATGTGCTTAATATACAAAATGTGCCTCTTCTGTTCAGAAACTAATACTTTTGAAATTACTTCATGATTTTTTTCTTAATTAAGCACTCCTAAAGATAAAAAAATTAATGCTGAAACTGATGTTTGCATAAGACTAATTATGTTACCTGAGTGACTTCTAGTAAAAATACTTGTTATATATAGAGCTGTTTAACTTGCTGTGTTTGAATTTAAGTTGTCTTAAAACGTTCATCTTAAATACTTTCACAGAATTGAAGGTTTGTAATAATAATGTGTGAGCTTCTTAATGCACCCTGCATTAGATGCCTGGTCTGAGGAGTCGTCCCTGACACTCAGAATGTTTTCTGTGCTCTGCAGGGTGGGTTAAGAACATAAACTGAATGGTATGTTGTTGACATGCTTTCTTTTCTGCTGTTCTAGACTCAACATGCCATTCACTTACAAGTGTTAAAATTCTGGTGTATTTAAAGCTATAAGAAAAACTCATGACTGGGCTTGTGATGTTAATATTGCCCCCCTACTGGGGTTATTTGTCCTTGGGTTGAAGGGTTGGAAATCGTGCCAAATGGGATAACATTGCCGGTGGACTTCCAGGGGAGGAGTACGGGGGAGGCCTTCGTGCAGTTTGCTTCACAGGAAATAGCTGAAAAGGCTCTAAAGAAACACAAGGAAAGAATAGGGCACAGGTGGGGATGGATGGTTGGTTGGCTCTGTCACTTTTCTTATGGTAAATCATTAAATCCATATTCTCTCTTCTGAAAGTGTTAACGTCTGACCAGAAGCACTCTTCTGGTCTCTAACTCGGCGATAAGTAAAGTTATTGCTAATGTGCCTCTGGCACAGGCTGTTTGGATCTACCCAAAATGAAAGATGAAATTGGGCCAAGCTGAAATGTGCTTTGGAAACTGGGTAATAATGAAGAAGTGCAAAACTGATAGCTTGCAAGTGACAAAGTTGAGAGACTATGGCTTTAACTTCTCAATATAGCACCAATTATGCCTTTAGCTCTAAAGACATGCACAGTACTCTTACTACCATAAGAAAATGTGATACTTTCTAAACTTGTTTTATAAGTTGAAATGTAACAAATTTTACTTACTGTATTAATCTTCAATGTAATAAGCATAGCTTTCAAGAAATTGTCACAAAGGGTTTTTATTCTATTTGACTTGTGACTATTTTTCATTGAAGCATGCACTTTTTGCCTACGCTGAGTCGCTGAAGCATAGGCTGGGTTCATTAGCACATGCCAAGCTTCTTGTAGCATCCTGATGGGTTGAAGTCCTGGTGGAGGCCGGGGTTTTAACCCTCTCTTTCCATTGCCACATGAGCAAAACAGTGCTGAGTTGAGTGGACACAGTCCCTCCTATGGTTTCTCTTTTTTTGACTAACACTTTAAATTGGGGGGGAGGAGGGTTGGGAATCAATACTGCTCCCCCACCCTTAAGGCTGGGATACTGCAAAGTATGTGAGGAGCATGTAAACCCTTCAGTAATTGTAATTTCTTGAAAATACACTGATTTGAAAGTAATGTAGTGCTTACAATAGTATGTCATTGCCTACATAACGTAAAGAAACCTGGCTTAAAATACACTGCCAGTTTCAAGGCTATGACTAAATGGCTTGTTTTAATGTAAAACTGTGTTTGTGGAAGGAATCGGAGCCTGACTTCTCTCTGTGGAAACACTTTGTAGGTACATTGAGATCTTCAAGAGTAGTCGAGCAGAGGTGCGCACTCACTACGACCCTCCACGCAAGCTGCTGGCAATGCAGAGACCTGGTCCTTACGACAGACCCGGTCTCACACGTGGATATAACAGTCTTGGTAGAGGAAGTAGCTTGGAAAGGATGAGGCGTGGAGCCTACGGAGGAGGTAAGTAGATGGTGTCCAAGAGGGAGCTGCTCATCTGAGAAGCAGCAACACTTGGACCTGGTAGTGTCCTCTTTACTTCGTAATTGCTGGTTTGTATATGTCCTTGGCTTTATTTCTTCTAGAAGAAAAGAAACTTCCTAATGCTCGTTGTCTGCAGTGTGCTCGTTGTGCATTTGGATTTTTCTGTAGTTGAAATGAACATGTTGTCCAATCTATTTATAGGTTATGGAGGTTATGATGACTACAATGGGTATAATGATGGCTATGGTTTTGGTTCTGATAGATTTGGAAGAGGTAAGAGATCTCTAATAGGAATAGTAACTGAACTTACAATACGTCTCAAAAGAACCTAAAATACATCTGAAAGACCTAGAATGGACTCTCTTCTCTGCAGGGATGTCGGACCACAGATACGGCGACGGGGCGTCCACCTTCCAGAGCACGACTGGCCACTGCGTCCACATGAGAGGTCTGCCCTACAGAGCTACGGAGAACGACATCTATAACGTGAGTCCCAGAGCCACCCTTCTCCCAGTGCATGGCTTCCAGAGTCCAGAGCCGTTACTGGAGGTGCTCAGGGCACAGCAGTGAACGAGTGCTCTGTTAGAGGAAGCGGTTTGCTGTGAGACTGAGCTCTTGCATTGGTGCGTTTTAATCTGTGTGACTGTTCCATGTGTAGTTCTTCTCACCTCTGAACCCCGTAAGAGTACACATTGAAATCGGACCAGACGGCAGAGTAACTGGAGAGGCAGACGTGGAGTTTGCTACTCACGAGGACGCAGTGGCTGCAATGTCCAAAGACAAGGCGAATATGCCACAGTGCGCCTGCTCTTCAGGGGGGAGCAGTGCTGCTGTGCCTCTGCTCTGCTCTGCTCTGCTCTGCCTGGAGAGCTGATGGAGTTCCTGCAGCCCTGCTTGTGGCGTGACAGACCCCGGGGGTTCTGTGTGAAATGCTCTCATGGCAATCGCTCTTCTTCTTCCAGAACACAGATACGTAGAACTCTTCTTGAATTCTACAGCAGGAGGAAGTGGTGGTGCCTATGGCAGTCAGATGATGGGCGCAATGGGTATGTGTACACAGTCCTAACTGTGCTTCTGAACCAGCACTTGATACTTAATGAAGCTGGCTAATGCACAGCTCCTGCTTGTTCTGTGCCTGGCACAAAGACTGAAATTCAACGTTTTCTCTTAATCACACAGTCAAGGAATCGGAAGGGGTGGTCCAAGACTGGAACACTAGCACATTGCCAGGTATATAAACCTTTTGGGAATACATTCAAACAGTTAATAGGCTGAATAAACTGTGATGCTGACTGTGGTGCGTGTGGTGGGGTGAGAGGCTCTTGGGAGGGGGGTGGTGGTATGAAAGTGGCATGGGTGATGCCTGTGCTCTTACCTTCCTTCCCTCTCCCTTGATTTTGGAAACTGGAATGTCATCTGGTGATGGAGGGTGTATCTGTGGCACCATCTGTGGCACCACCTGTGACCTGCTGTTCAAGTCTGGGCTTGGTGGTAAGGGAAAAACTAATTTGGAATTTGGAGATACTGCCTGGATTGCTCTAGCAAACTCCAGAAGTGTTTGAAAATCTGAACTGTGTTTGCAATGCAAGTCAAACAAACAATGCCACTCTGTAGAGCAGATACCCTTCTTGATACCTGACTTGTCTGGTTTCTTGGAGATCGTGGTGGTGGTTGGGTTTTGGGGGATTTCTTGGGGTTGGGGTTGTAGTATTTTGATAACAGATAGTTTGAGGTTAATGCTGATGCTTTACTGGCAAGTGTTATGGGAGCATAGGCAGTGATGAGGTGAAGAGCAGTGGCTGGTGAGCTGAAGCAGAGGTCCCCTGTGTGGTGAGCTGTAGTGCTCAGTCAGTCTGGAACAGGACTGAGTCCCTGCCAGGATGGAATGTGATGGGGTGACTCCGTTTAATGAGTCAGCATGTTGCTGGCAGCTGCAGCCCTGTGTGAGGGCACTAAAGCCAGGTTCAGGTCTCTTGGGGTGTTTGTGTACGCAATGGCAGATTGATCCTGCTACACATAGTCCCTAGAAACTGCAGAAGGAAACCCTTAGTGAGCTTGTTGCCATACGTACTTCAGAAGGAAGGTACTTCCGTGAGAGCACGAGCTTGTGCCAGGGAAGAGGGGCTGTTAGTGAGGTGAGGGGTAGATTTGCTCATGATGAGCAGACTTTGACAGGCGAACTCTTACCGTTCCTATCCTTAACTCCAAAGGAAGCCAATCCAGTTACGGTGGCCCAGCCAACCAGCAGCTGAGCGGGGGTTATGGCGGTGGATACGGCGGCCAGAGCAGCATGAGTGGCTATGGTAAGGGAAGCTCTTGTCTGGTTCAGGAGGTGCAGCTGGCTGAGCAGGGCTCACGGTGCTGCTCGCTGGCATTGAGGGGTTGTGCTGCAGGCTGGGCAGCACTGCAAGCTGACAGCTTGGCTGCTGTGAACCTGCACTAACGGGGAGCTGGTGGGGATAGATCCAAAGCAGGAGCTCGGTGCTGGGGGCGGGAAGGTGGGAAACCGTTCTGAAGGGGGTAGGCAATGCTGGTCTCTGGGCTTGTGTTGCTCTGCTCGCTTTCTTGGTGTGGAAGCTGGAGGTCAGCCTGGCTTCAATGCAGCATGAAGCGAGGGGGGGGCACGTGGGAGGCCGGGTCCTCTCCGCTTCCATGGGGCAGTTCAGCTGAGCTCGGAAGCGGGGTGAGACAGAGCTGGCTCTTTTCATTAACAACCAACAAACTCCATGACTTTGGGTACGGAGCTGTAAACTGCCACTTTGCAGCGTTGGGCACAGTAGACGGTATTTACGAGGTGGCCCAGCAAGGACAGGCGTTGGGGGAAGGATGCTACGAATCGGCCTGAACCAGCTGTGAACCTGCTGTCGGTTTCCCCCCCAGACCCCGGGAGCCAGGGCGCCATGAACAGCAGTTACTACAGCAGCGGGAACCGCGCGTCCATGGGAGTGAACGGCATGGGCGGCATGTCCAACATGTCCAACATGAGTGGTGGCTGGGGAATGTAACCGAGCGCTGACTTTTGGTCACATCTTTTTTTAAAAAACAAAAAAACAAAAAACTAAGTTTAACAGTTTTGCAATACGAGCTTGTGATTTCTGCTTGACTGTCAGTGAACCCAAGATTGTTCTTTTAAAAACCCTTCAGGTTCAGTATTTTTTGAACATACCGAAATTGAACATTCATCTAGGATGTAATAACCAAGTTGAGTAAAAGACTATAACTGTTAAACAACTTTGGGCGTTTCTCAAGTTAGTTTTGTTGTAGGAGTGTATTTAAGCAGTAATAAGCGTATTTAGGTTAAAGCTGTTTGAATTACGTTAAATGTTGCTCTTATACCATATTACATCCAACACTGTTTTGAATACATGTGGAGGGAGATGCTTTTTTTGTAAAGAACTGATGATATAGGAGCTGTGTCTGAAATTCAAAGTGAACATTTGGCATGTTAGTTCTAGTTTCTTTCTTTTAATACCCTGTAAGGCATGTTAAAGCTTCTTCTTTATTTTGGTTTTTTTTTAAGTTAATGGGGAAACATGTCGAGACGCAATACGGCTACTTTAGGATTTGGGTCTTGGTGTTCGTATACAATTCTGAGGCCTTGATTTAATCTTTCATTGTATTGTGATTTCCTTTTTAGGTGTATTGCGCTAAGTGAAACTTGTTAAATAAATCTTCCTTTTAAAAACTGGAACTCTCCCTCCTTCTTGTAGCTGCGCCTGCAGGGGTGGTCTTGGGGGCTGACACCTAATCTGTGCCTGCCGTGAGCAGGGTGTGAGTGCTCCTGATGGGTGTTACCACCCCAAAGGGACAGTGGCTGGGAAACCAGCACCTGCGAGGGTGGGCTTTTGGGTCAGAGCACTGCATGGCTGTGCCGGGAGCAGGGCTGCGCATGTAGGGCAAGAGGCAATTGTGTGTGGCCTCATCAGCTGCAGCAGAGCACGGGGCAGCCCTGCTTCAGCACATTCAGCTTCTCTAAGGTCATGCTTATTAAAGATGGGGTTTTACAAAGAGCTTGGGTCCAGGTTTTGAGCAGTGGAGCTTCCCCGAAGCTGGAGGGGATCTGCTTCCTGGCACTTGCCGGGGTGAATCCACTTGCCCTTTCTACCCATTCTTTCCTGAGGGCCAGAAATGGGAAGGTCCCTTCTGCACTGAAGAAACCCCCATGTTCTGGGAGTTAAACCCAGACCACTCCATCCCATTGCCACATTAAAGCCCCCCCCTTTGCCCTGTCTCCCTGCTGCTCCCATGCGAGGTGGCTGCAGCAGCCGGGTTTGTGCTGGTCTGAATGAAGCCATTGAGAGAATGAGTCTCTGCCTCATCATGTGCTCGGCAGCCGCTGCATCACATGGCACTGGTGCAGCAGCATCGCACTGCTGCCCCCCGCCCCCCGAGCTGGGTGTGAGTGCACAGCTCAATGCCCTGACATGCACCAGCAGCGGAGCTGGTGACCCATTAACAGGGTCCACCTGCCAGGGACTTTGGTTTGGAACCCACCTCAGGCTTGAGTGCCCAGCGTCACGGGCGGAGGGAGGTGGCTGCCCAGTGTGGCCTGGGGCGAGCTGGGGATGGGAGCGGTTAATCCCACCAGGTGCTCGGCAGCAGCTTCAATTTGAGCCCTTGCTATGTGGGGCTGTCCTCAAACCCTCTGACAGCTGTTAAACATCAGAACTTGCTCTCACTTTCTGTTCTTGCAAAAGGCTTTATTGTGTAACAGTGACTCAGGACAAGTACAACGCGCAGTTTCTGATTGCAGTGACCAGAAGGCACCTTCATTGACACTCACCATAAAGCTTTTTCTAGAGACAACCCATAAAGTGACTTTTCCTCCCTGCGCCGGGAGCAGACACGGGCCATGCACCAGCCCGTGGAGGAACGGGAGCACCTACAGCAGCATAGGGAGGAAGTGAAGTTAATGTGCAGAGCGACAGTGACGTCTGTGGGATCAAACGGACGTAGAAAGGCCATATACAAATTTTAATACAAATATCTATAAAAATCAGAAAAGTGAAGTTGCATTTTAGTTTCAAATAGAACTTTCAGGGAAGTTACAATTAATACAGTTTCCTTAATTATTCCAGTTGGAGAAACATGACTTTGCACCATCCCTACAAGTTGTTCCATGCTGCTGCAGCACAGCGGAAAACACTACAGAGCAGCGGCCTGCTGCATGGGCGACGCCTGCAATTCAGTTACAAAAATAATGGCTACTTTCCATGGCAAAGGGCAAGGTTCTGGCAGCCTTAGGAGGAGTTAGAGGAGCACCGCTGGAGGAGTAAAGTGTGACAAGTGTCACAGACACGGACGGGTTTAGGGTACGATGGCAGCGCCAGTTCGTTACTGGAACAAGTGTTGCAGAAGATGTCCCCGCAGTTCCTGCAGTGGTGCTGCAAACACAGGGTTACAATAACCACAACTGCCTGAAACCCCAGCACCAGGGAGAGGGAAATCAGACCTCCCAGCAGCTTTTGGAGCACAGCGACATCACCCTCCGCTCCCGACAGGCCCAGCCCTCCCCTCAGCTCTGCTCCTGCTCAGAGAACACAAGCGCTGTGACCCCTGCGCAGCCCCGCTGCCTGCCAGGCTGGAGGAGCCGCTCTGCTGCCGCTCCACAGCTCTCCCGAGCACCAAGCGGGCAGCCCCTGCTTCCAGCACAGCTCTATGGGAGGAGAGGTGGTGCCTGGGCTGCCGGGTGCCCTCCGCAGGCACCTCAAGCTGTCCCAACCCACCAGCAGGACCCCAGCATCGAGGTACAGAGCGCCCAGACCTCCAACAGGGAGGGGAAGAGAAATGCAGCACAGGAGAACACAGCCCCCAAAGCTCCCTACCAAGGGAAGCACCAAGCACAACAACAGTATTTTTAGCACAGGAAATGCCAAATTACTTCTCCCTGTAGTCATCACGCCAACCAGATCTGGAACGGAAGCATCTTCCCCAGCACACAACAGCACAGTTTCTGTTTTCCATGACAAAAGGAAGAAACAACCCACTGAACAACACTACCTTCCTTCTGGAGATGGAGAACTCCTTGTCACATTGCTTGCAGTGTGAGGCTTCATCATCCTTCAGCCAGGTATGACCCTAGAAAATGGGAACGAAAAGTTACAAGTTCGTTTCTAAAATGCAATTCAAGGGCAGTTTGCCAACGGTGGTGGTATTTTTCCAAAGCCACCTTTGGGAGTGGGATAACCAGGTTGAAATTTGAAGGTACTAAATGAAATGTGTATGTTTAGTCAAAACAGCCGTGAGGTGCAGAGTACCTTTAGTGCTTTATTTACTTCTTTAATATCTTCCATCTTCAGCTTCGATCTGAAAAATAAGTAAATAAATGATTTCTTCTGCATGACTTTTCCTCCAGCCACGTTCCCTCTGACCTGCAGTCCCGCTGCCGGCCGCTGCATCTACACTCGGCTGCTGCAGCCGGCTCCAGGCTCGGTATCACCAGGAAACCTTTGTCACTGTCACCTCGGGGTTTGCCCCTTTTCAGTATATTCAGAGGAATGTGGGACTGGTGCAGTTCCCCTGTGAGCACTGAGCATTCCCTGTACCGGTTCCTGTCTCAGCCATCCTACTCTGGCAAGGAGCTTCCCTTGCTTTTATTTCATAGCTGTTTAGCTCCCCAGAGAACATAGTGCACAGGAGCTGTCTCCTGAACTTCTCAGGTTTATTGGGTTTTATACCTGGACGTGTTCTAAAATGATTTGTATCAGTTTGATTCTGCATCCTCCATGTCACTTCCAGGAGTTCAGTTTCTAGGACTTACTGGCTGAGATGAAGTCCCATTTCTTGCAGAGCTTGCTCCTGCTCCTCACAGACCTTCTCTAACTGCTGCTTCTCATCTTGCAGTTTCCTCAGTTCCTACAAAATCAAGCACAAAACCAAGTTTGACCTATCGCCTCGGTCAGTCTGTCCAAGCTACCCAAGCAGTTCACAAGAGTAAGCTCCTGTTTCTAAGGCTTGATTTTCAGAATGACATGAATGAACTACCCCTGGGTTCTGCACAAATCATTAACCATATTTACGAGAAAGAGGAAGATTTTCAGGCTTTAAACCTCCTCGAGCATTGCTGGAGTGCAGCAGTGCTGTGCCTGCACATGAGCCTATAGACAGACACTGGTGTACAATTGCATCTTCAAAATCTAAACTGCCAGAGACAGCAGCAAATGCTCTTCAGTTTGACAAGAGCGTTCATGCTTAAAACATAAAGTGCCTTCAGTTGTTCTGAATGCTTGAAAACTTGTTCTTAGATTGTTTTAAACACACTGGTAAGACCTCACACAGTCACTGAAAGCCCTGAACTTGCCACTCTCTACATGAACAGGGCTGTCTCGCCGGGGGACAGTGGAGGAGCTTTGTGTCCCCAGCTCTTCCACCTCAGCCTCAGCTCCTGTCCAGTGACTCTCGTGGCTGAGGCAGGGCAGGGAGCTGGAGGTGGCTGAGGAGGCTGCTTGGCAATTCCAGTTAGACCTGTGCCCTGTATTAGCATCTCATGTGTTAGCTTATCTCATGTGTAGCATAACTCGTGTTACATCAGCCAAGCTTTGGAAGCCCCCAGATGAAAGCCTCTACCCTCTACTGGTGCTGGGTCAGCTTCAGCCCTGAACTTGCACCATGCGTACCTTTTTCAGTCCTTCCATCTGCTGCAGTTCTGTTTTAAGCAGGGTGGTAGCATCCTTCTCCTGGTGCAGTTCTCTTTGCAAAGTCTGTCTCTGTTCCTTTTCAGATTTTAATTCCTTTTCCAGAGTTAGGCTATTTAAAAAGAACTCATTCTAAGAAACCTTATACCCCACAGCACTTATTGATAGCAACAGTATGAGAAGCAGACACCTCATCCAATAGAGTACCCACAGGTACATACTCGACCATCTGTGTTTAAAAGCCACGTTTAAAAATGACACTTTACCATGAAGTCTGAGCAGTGAAGGAAGCATTTTCTATAGGTATTAGAAATCTTTGGAGGATTAACATTCCCTAAGAACAACCCCCAAACCATTCCAAAACCCCAATCTGTTTGGATGCCAGTCACTTGCTCAGCCTACAGCCAGGACCATGTCTATCTCCTGATTTAGTGAAAAAGCAATGGAAAGCTCCAAGGTCTACTCAGAATGGCCAGACTTCCACTGGCATTCCGTGCTCTAAACTGGATGTTCTGGGGAAAACCAGTTCCAGCCCCTACTGCTACCTGTGCTATACAGAAGGGCTGTGTTTTCCTTGGTTAATTCAAACCTGTCCCTTTTCAGACCTGAGCACCACAGGAGTAGAAAGCACTTCTTAAAGCAATGGTAGAAGGGAAGTTAAAACCCACAATCAGACTAAATACCATTTGCTGTCCAGTTGGGACATCTGCTGCCGGCAGGAATCAAGCCTCCCAGCGAGCTCTTGCTTCATCTTGTTGCATCTTTCTTCTGCAGCCTGTCTTGCCTTTTCTGCATGTTGCAATCTGCAAAGTAAGAAACATGTTGTCAATTCACACATTCTTAACCCACACCCTCTCATTCTGCTCTTCCAGATTTACCACACAGGCTTTTCTAAAAGCTTGAACTGAAAATGCCAGTGGAGGAAAAAAACACAACCAACCACCAGAAAACACTCCAACTGTTCCTGCAGACACCACCCCCTCCCGAAGCTGGAGTCCTACCTGTCCCTAAAATAAAGTCAACTTGTTTTCAAACAGCCTGCCTATGGAAAGAGCTATGGTGTTTGAATGGGTCAGTATGGACATGTTTGCCTGGGAAAACAGGAAAGTGTGGAGGGTAACAAGGAGGAGAAAGGAAAAGGAACGTTGTGCTGGCACACATGCCCAAAGGTCTATGGGAGGTGTAGAGGAGGTCACCTTATAAAGCTTTCAGCTGGAAACTTTCCACTGACTCCAGTGTTGACTTTTGAGCCTCTAATTATTACCTCTCTTCCATTTGTTTCATAGAGGACATCATCTCATTTGTTTTTCCTTCAAAGGAGGATATTGCTTCTGTTTTCTGTTGTAATGAGCACTCTGCATTCTGTAGGAATAAGGGAATAGACATTCCGGGTAATACACTTCAGTTCTCTAAAGCACAAAGTGTTAAGTTTTATGAATGTCTGCCACTAGATAAAGAATGTTCAGCTTGTTAGAGGCCATGACTGGGCCTAACTGGAATGTACAAACAAAATGCTGGTAATTCCAGAGCAGACACTCCTCAACTTGTTTTTTTAAGAGCTCAGAAAACCCCCCCTTAACTGTCCTAAGTTTTGGCCTGTGAGATCAGCTACAAGCCAAAAACCTTCCCTTTAGAAACAAGCTTGAAGAAAGAAATTATCAGATTCAATTGACAGGGTCATTTATGATTTGGATGTAACAACTGCACTCAGGGGGCATGGAACCAGGAAGCCAAAACATTACAAACCAAGTAATGCTTTGGAAAGCAAAGGCCTTGCTCAGCACTGGGGTTCCACTGGCCGTTGCCTGGCAAGTTTCTGTGCAGCTCTGGAGGAGGCAATGGCCTGAATGGGCATAAGGAAACAGGCCATAAAATTGAGAGAAACCCCTTCTGCATTTCTGGCCCCACGGCAGGGGAGGTGTAGTTGAACTCTTACTTCATTAACAGAGACAAGCTGTGCATGATTTGTGTGAACACTCCTCCATGCTTCCCTGTCTACCAGTGTGTTTTGTCCCATTGAAAAACCAAGACAAAACACCACAACCCGCCCAAACAACAGAAACTCACAAGAACATCCCCAACCCCCTGCAATAGATATGATAAAGGAAAGTCTAAAAACTGCCAGGGCAAGGAAAACACTGAGGAAGGAAGACAGGCCCAAAGAGCAGAAAGTTTTTGCTTTTACTTCACTAACCACCTTACCTCTGGAGAGCCAGGTCTACGCTGGAGGGGGTGTAACAAAATGCCTAAACCCATCCAACAACTTTTTGGCAGCTCCAGAGGTCAGCCTGAGCATGGAGTTCCTCCTTCCCCAAATCCACTGTTGCCTTTCCACTGCCTATAGCACTCAGCTGACCATGTGGGTACAGACACAGGAGACAGACAAAAATATCCAATAGTTTTCTATTGGTTTAGACTTACTGTTAGTTTAACACAGACAAGGGTTAAATATGGTGCAGGTGAAAGGCAAGACAACACAACACAGATGGGGAGCAGCAGCAAGACAGTTCTAGGCTGCAGTAAGTCAATTTTTAAAGACTAATCATTCACTGGTTGTGACAATGGACTCTTGCAAACACCCTCCCCTGTGAGAGCTCTCCATTTGATGGATGATCCTGTGCAATACCCAAGGAAACCCCCTTTCTTTCCAAACATACCCAATATCATATCAATAACGAAGCATAATGAAAAAAATGAAACAAATTCCTTCTACAATTTTTAAATAGCTATTCTTAAGAAAATTGTGGCATCTAAGTATTCCTTCAGGATCATATAAGTGCATTTGCATCCCCAGTGCAATATTATCATATAAAGACCACCACTAGAGCTGCTCTTCTCCACTCTGTACGTACCTGAGATTTGTGAAACATCTGCAGGTTTATGGCCTTCACTTCCTCTAACTGTTGGCGAAGTGCAACTAAAGTGTCTTGTTTTTCATGAGTATCTTTTTCCAGAAGTTTCATGGCAATCTCCATTTCTGTTTTCATTCCAATTTGTAGCTCCAACTCTTTCTCTAGTTCCTTACAAAGAGATTTCCCACGTACTACTATGTAGTCATATGTCAGGGATATGACATATGTATCATGTCAGGATTTCCAAAACCCATAAAACCAACCCCATACACAAACAACGTATTACTCTGAGGTAATGTTGAGCTATGACTTTACAGAAGAACTAAGTCTTAAATGATACATTAAGTTAGCAAACCCAAAACCTTATTTGAGCTCTGCAGATCAGGGCAAGGGTGCAGCCCTGCTAAATGGAGTGTAGAGCTCAGTGTTAACTTAGCAGCCTGTGAAATGAAGCAGGTGGACTCGGGCTGACTTAGCTCAGCAAGCCTGGGCAGCCACTAATTAGCAGTCACTGTGCAAATGACTGTTGTGCATGTACCATATTTCCCTCCATAAAGACAGCTGCCTCTCTGTGTTTTGATCTTAGTCTCTGCTATAATAATGCTGGTAGGGTCTTAAAAGGGGAAAGACCTTTTATTTTCAGCATTCTAAAAGCCCTGATTTCCAGTTCCTTATAGACACTGTTAATGACCAATGCCCAGCACCCTGCTTGCAATTCCTTTATGAATTCTGAATAGCTGCAGAAAGTGCACAACTCATATCTTGTATTTGTAATGATCCCTTAAAGCATGCAGAATCTGTAGCTTTAATTTTACTTTCTACAGTTGTTTCCTTACCAGCCTGATTTTTTTTTCTTCTTTCAACTGCTTCCAAACATCACTGTACATTTCATCAAGGCCCTGGCGTGACTGCTTGTAAGTATCCAACTCTACTTTTGTATCCTCTTTTGTTACCTGCAAGAAACATCAGCAAAAAAGCCCCCTAAGATCACAGATCTATGTATCTAAAGCAAGCCTTAGAAATGTGGTGTCACACACAGGAACTTAGGAGTTACTTCAAGTATAATCCCACTACTTTATAAACTGGCAAATGTTAACAAGCTGAAATTTCAAACAGAATAAAAAGAAAAAGAATCCATTCTAATAGTTTTCATGTTTTCTCCCTTCTGCAAGTATAAGTGTATAGTAAAGAACAGCAAAATCTAGTGCCTGTGCATACTACACACAAGAACAGTGATCTGCACAGCAGCATGCCAAACTGTGCTTAGCATTGCAGTCCAAAGGGCTTTTGAGAGCATTAACTGCAGCTAATCAAAAGAGATCACTTATTTTAAGGACCCATCATCTTCCACTGGGTGTCTCACCTCTACACTCTTCTCACTCCGTTCACGAATCAATTCATTTTGCTGTTTCAGCTGCTGCTGCTCTTCCTGAAGCGATCCGATTCGGTCGGTGGCTGCTGCGAGCTGTTTACAAAGAGAACATACTTACATTTAATCACTGGGCAAGCGTGCAACATCTGGAGGAACTCTAAAGTCAGCAGCTCAGCCTTTGCAGCAGGTGCACTGCTCACTTCCCCTTTCATTCTCCCCAGAAGCTGCCTGGACCTTCTGCTGCCACCTTCACTGAACAGTCCAAATTAATGGGCCCACCATCATTTGTTCACTTGACTTCTGCTTCACTCCCTCATCAATTTGTTTTTAATATTAACTATGCAAAGAAATGCATCCTAGTGTAAAAGGCTAAAATCCACCACAGATCATAGATCTGTGTATTCATTCTGGTACAAACTAGAAGTCACAAAGTGAGTCAGGGCTGACATTCACTGGTGGAACCTGATGGTATTTTCAAGTGGACATACATCAAAAAGTATCAGAAATCAATACAGATACAAATATATCTATATATATACACACATACACACACCTCTCCCCCAAATTAAACCCTATAATGCATGCTGCTGGACTCTATTTCAGTTCCCAGTTAGGAAAGATTTCCTAATCAAAGTGTGACTCTTCTTCTGTTTTTCTGAGTTCTTTTTACCCACGTAAGAAAGAGAGACAAGTCATGTTCATTACTTCACATCACCCAAAAGTGATTGGGTGGAGATACCACTGCAAGACAAAAACTTGATTAAAGAAACCCCATTTACCAAATAGGTACTCCAAAGCATCTTAACAACTAATGTAATGTAGAAGCTTCCCACAGAGCCTTTCCCATGTGCCAACCTATGCCAGGCCTACCAGGCCCCCACATTCCACCAGTATCAACTCAAACATGTCAGGTCTAAGGAATATTCTTAGGGAGTTTTGCTTGTGATGGTAAAGAGCTATGAGAAATATTTAAGAGACCAGACACAAACCTCTTCCTGCAGTTTCGAATTGGTCTTTTCTAAGCAGTCTATTTTGTTCTGAAGATCTGCAACTGTGCAACTGCAGCCAGGAAAAAAAAGATGAATAAAAACACGAAAAGAAGTGCCAATGTTCAACATTTATTCCTATCCTCAACCATACTTTTACCATCTTGCATTTGTTAACAATTAAATACTTTGATGAGATGGCAGAAAATCCAGAGGAAGGACAACTGTTCCTCTTCAGCACTGAGAGGACCATGAATTTCCCCACATTTGGCAGCCTATTGTATTAGTTGGCAGCCCTGTTCTGGCTTAACTTTTGCAGTCTTAGCACCTCTTGTGTTCAAGAGGGTAAGTGAGGCCTGCTCCTCCCCCAGAGCAATGTTCTATGGCAGAAGAATAGAGACTCTTCCTTTAAGGAATGAATTTCCAGAGGCACTTTTAATATTTTCTCTTGCAAAAGTGGCTCCAAAATCTCAAAAAAGTAAACTATTGTTACACAGACTTCTTTGCATTTTGTATGCCATCAGAAGAGTAAGATTAAAAAACGAACCTAAGATTTTGGGAAATAATCAGAAAAGGCATTTCAGTATAGATAAAAAATCTACAAGACTGATAGCAGAGACACTCAAAGCCATACTGGAAAAGCGAAGCAAGACAAGTGTTTGTACATTAGAACAGATGAAAATCCCACCTTAGATGTCGGTTCAGTTCTTCCACATAATGCTTCTGGTCAAGCACAGCTGTAATCCCTCCATCTCTAGTTGTAAAAGCAAGAATTTATTGATAGAGAAGAAATTCCTTCATTCTAAAAGGCTAGTTTTTATTAGGGTTTTCAGCACAGAGGTGCAAACTGAGTGCCAGAAGCACACAAACTACCAAGTCCCCTCCGTTCACTACAGCTCTTCCGCAGTGCTTCTCACAGCTGCAGTCTCTAATTCACCCAACATTTCACCTAAAACTATGGGGTTTTTTCCTCTGTAACTGATCTTTCCCACAAAGACAGCTACTTAATTGAGAGCATTTCTGAGACAGCACTTAAAAACAAAGCAGTGATTTAGTAGTGGGTGATTTTTCATCTCCTAAAACCCACAATCTAAAAGTTTGGATGCTTTTAATTTGGTCCCAGCTCAAGACACAAACTCTCTACACTGTATTGTTAAAAGTACCATGGGCTCAACTTTCAAAAGTCAGTACTTTTGTTTAGCCAACAAAATCTACTTTGGATTCTTTTATTTTGGATGATTAAAAGAGTTTGAGATCTCCAACACTCGTGTGCTCCCACAGACTGGCAGGTTGGTTAGACAAAAACCATGACAATTTAGAATCATTAATTCACCATACTTACTGTTTGCCATCGCTGTCCTGTGTTTCCTTAAGGTACAAGGAAAAATCAATGACTCCAACCTGAAAAAATGTATTTAAGGTATTAACACACCCCGATAGTGCAATTCTGTGTAGCAGCAGGCACTGCTTTGTATTTGGAAAAAGGTAAAAACCTGAAGTTTAAGTTTAGACAAGGAAGATAATACCTAGATTCTTCAGGGCTGAAGCAAGCATGCAAGCATCAAAATAGCCATATCTGGTATGCTCAGTTTCCTGGCAGGTATTAGTTTAACAGCATTTCCATAAACTGCTACTTGGCAGTTTATGTACTTATGTACTTTTTTGATTCAACACGGAACATTCTGGACAGAATTTTGGACCCATCTCAGTAAAGTATTTATGGATGTGCTTAATTCTACTACAATCTTATACTGACTGATCTCATTTAAGCATTAATCTTTACCTGAGAATCCAAGTCTTCTCCTTTCAAACAAAGATTTGCATCGATAACATTCAGTCCAACCAGCAGACCCACAATGACTGCTCCTTCCTCCTCCATCATCAATGCATCAGGTTCATAAAATTCACTAGAAGAAATATTATAAGACATTAAGACTATTATGGTACTTCCCTCACTGAAATCATATGAACAGTAATATAGCCCTTATAAAGCTCAGCTGATCAGCCCCTTCTCACTAACTTATTGTACAAGGCAGAAGATGCAGAACTCTTACAGAAAATACCCTGCTTGTTCCTCTGTAGGTTCACTGCAAAAAACCCCCAACTAACAACCTGCTCCTCTGCAGGTTGCAAGAACAAGCTGAAAGTTAAACTGGTCAGTTATTGACCTTTTACTACAGCAAACCAAAGTTTCAGTGATTCATGTAAATATAATCTACCCATGTCTGTACTGTTACCTTAATAGATGCTTATGGTCCAAGAGTACTTTGAGATAATCTGCCAGCTTCTTTTGCATGAGTGCTAGGTAAAGCCAAGCTCTTCCTCTTCCCACAGCAGTCCTAAAATGAGAAGTAGCATGTTTTGGTAAAAACAAAGCAAAGGGAGACGAAGTTTGTTATTTACTGAAAATACAAAAATAATAAAAAAGCATTCCTGGGGAAATGAAACATTGTTTCCAGAACACAGAAGCATTTAAGTATAACCCATTGCTTCAGCAAAGGTGAAGTATATCATAAAGTCTTCCCAACTTGGAAAGACATACGTATTTTCAGCTACTGCCATAACCCAACCATCATCTTAGCATTGAAACGAGTTTCTTTCCATCGTCCTGAATTACCCACATTAAATACTACTAGAGCACACACAAAGTGACACGAAGCCATAAAAGTGAGGGAAAGAAGGAAAATACATGTGAAGACTTTACAGTTATTTTTAGCAAAGTGATAGGAGTTTCCAGATGCTGTTTTTAAACTGAGAGCATTGTTTGAATCAGAAGGACTGCATATTTTGAGATATCCCCTTATCTCTTGAAGAAGCCAATGCCTCCTACATACCCTCTTTTTCTCTTTGGGCATAAGATCTCCTTAAGGAAGGCGAGAGGCTACATGAAGGGATTCTTTTTTTTCCCCGAAGTGTAAATGAAATGCATCATCCCAAATAATCAACTTACTTCAACTCTGGCAGATTTTTAACACTAGTTGCTATATCTGATGCTTCAGGACAAAATTTTTCCACTAGCTCCAAAGGACCAAAAAATGATTTGTTCTGTCCAATAAAAGTCTTCTTCACTAAAGGGAGTATACAGAGAAGTTTGTGAGGTAAAGTGACAGGTTTCCAACTCCAGAATTATAGATTTTAGTCTGTGTTTTACTTTGTATTGTCAATGAAAAGGGGGCATTAAAAATACTTTGACAGTTTAGGAGGCACAAAATACAGGGCATATGAGAAGACAAGAGCAGGTAGTGACAGGACAAGGGGGAATGGCTTTAAGCTGACAGAGGGGAGACTGAGATGAGCTCTTGGGCAGAAGCTCTTCCCTGTGAGGGTGCTGAGGCGCTGGCACAGGGTGCCCAGAGAAGCTGTGGCTGCCCCATCCCTGGCAGTGTTCAAGGCCAGGTTGGACACAGGGGCTTGGAGCAACCTGCTCTAGTGGAAGGTGTCCCTGCCCGTGGCAGGGGTTGGAGCTGGAGGAGCTTTAAGGTCCCTTCCAACTCAAACCATTCTATGATTCTATCTGTAATACTATGGAGCATCATGCAGTGTATGTGATTAATATCAGCGTCAGACTGGAGTAAAACTGGAGACACGGGGGGACACAACACAGACTCATGTATCCGCCTATCCTGGGGTGGCAGCCAGAGCTGGTGTGGGGAGCGGGCGCCCACCTTTCAGCCCGTGCTTGAGGCAGTGCTCCAGCACCACGAAGAACTGCTGCAAGGGCGGGAAGTCCGAGTCCAGCGTCCGGCCCAGGCTCAGGGCCGACTGGATCAGGGTTTTGATGCTGAGCTTCATCATGTTCATGAGGTTGGCGCGCTCCTCCATGGCGTGACACCGTGCACCTGGGTGGGAGGACACGGGTGGAGAAAGAAAAGCTGCTTTTAGAGACGCACTCCAGACCCCCCCAGCG